>NW_027590971.1:0-135812 GCF_964213995.1 Mustelus asterias | reverse complement strand
GCCCCCCGTCCCTCCGCGCGCCCAACCCGTCCCTCGCGCGCCCCCGTTCCTCGCGCGCCCAACCCGTCCCTCGCGCGCCCCCCGTCCCTCGCGCGCCCCCCGTCCCTCGCGCGCCCCCCGTCCCTCGCGCGCCCCCCTTCCCTCGCGCGCCCCCCGTCCCTCGCGCGCCCCCCGTCCCTCGCACGCCCCCCGTCCCTCGCGCGCCCCCGTCCCTCGCGCGCCAACCCGTCCCTCGCGCGCCCCCCGTCCCTCGCGCGCCAACCCGTCCCTCGCGCGCCCCCCGTCCCTCGCGCGCCCCCCGTCCCTCGCGCGCCCCCCGTTCCTCGCGCGCCCCCGTTCCTTGCGCGCCCCCCGTTCCTCGCGCGCCCCCGCCCCTCGCGCGCCGCCCGTTCCTCGCGCTCCCCCGTTCCTCGCGCGCCCCCCGTTCCTCGCGCGCCCCCGCCCCTCGCGCGCCGCCCGTTCCTCGCGCTCCCCCGTTCCTCGCGCGCCCCCGTTCCTCGCGCGCTGCCCGTTCCTCGCGCGCCCCCGTTCCTCGCGCGCCCCCGTCCCTCGCTCGCCCCCCTCCCTCGCTCGCCTCCCTCCCTCGCCCGCACCCTTCCCTCACGCGCCCCCTTCACGCCCCGCCCCCCCCTGTGCCCCTCCCTCTAGGCCCCCCACACCCATCCACCCGCCCCAACTTGCCCCCCTGCCCCTACGCTATCTCTCTCGCGCTGTATCTCTCGCTGTTCCTGTGTGTGTACCCTTGTACACACTCGGTATCTCTCGCTCTCACACGCGCACACAACACACACTCACTTTCTCTCTCTCCCACTCTGGGTTTGTCTCTGTACCCTAACTCTCACTCACTATCTCTCTCCCTCTCTTTCTCACATTCTGGGTGTGCGTGTGTGTACCCTGACTCTCTCTCTCTCTCTGTCTCTCACACTCTGGCTTTGTGTATGTGTGTGTGTGTGTGTGTGTATGTACCCATACTAACACTCACTTTCTCTCCCTCTTTCTCTCACTCTCACACACACATAAACACACACTCTGGGTTTGTGTGTGTGTGTACCCTGACTCACACTCACTTTCTCTCTCTCTCTTTCTGTCTCTCACACTCTGTGCATCCTTCCCTTCCCTTCCCTCCCCTCCCCTTCCCTGACTCTCACACACACACACCACACACTCTGGGTTTGTGTGTGTACCCTGACTCGCACTCAGTGTCTATCTCTCTCTCTCTCTCACTCTGGGTTTGTGTGCATGTGTATCATGACTCACACTCACTACCTCTCTCTCTTTCTCTCTCTCTCACTGGCACAGACACACACACACATACACACACATACACACACGCGCACACGCTCTGGGTTTGTGTGTGTTTGTACCCTGATTCACACTCAGTATCTCTCTCTCTCACACACACACTCTGGGTTTGTGTGTGTGTGTGTATATCCCCTGACTCGCACTCACTTTCTCTTTCTCTCCCTCTCGTTCTCTCACACACACTCAGGGTTTGTGTGTGTATACCCTGATTCACACTCACTTTCTCTCTCTCACACACACACTCTGGGTTTGTGTGTGTGTACCCTGACTCTCACTCACTATCTCTCTCTCACACTCTGGGTTTGTGTGTCTGTGTACCCTGATTCACACTCACTATCCCTCTCTCTCACACACACACACACACACTCTCTCTCACACTCTGGGTTTGTGTGAAATTGGCCTTTCTGTGACATTTCCTGAAATTCAAATGAAATTGTTTTTGAGAAACACACCGTATTGAGGATGTGTTATTAATAGATGAGTACATTTCATAGAATCATAGAAACCCTACAGTGCAGAAAGAGGCCATTTGGCCCATCGAGTCTGCACCGACCACAATCCCACTCAGGCCCTATCCCCATATCCCTACATATTTACCCGCTAACCCCTCTAACCTACTCATCTCAGGACACTAAGGGGCAATTTTAGCACGGCCAATCAACCTAACCCGCACATCTTTGGACTGTGGGAGGAAACCGGAGCACCCGGAGGAAACCCACGCAGACACGAGGAAAATGTGCAAACTCCACACAGACAGTGACCCAAGCCGGGAATCGAACCCGGGTCCCTGGAGCTGTGAAGCAGCAGTGCTAACCACGGAGCTGCCGTGCCGCCCACTTTCGGCGAATTTCACTTTCAGCGAATGAGGAAGTCAGAGATAGTGTTTGTATAATTCTGTAGACGTGGTCGCTGTCGAACCGGGGATGCAGTGGTTTCTAGTGTTGCTCCTGTGTCTCTGCTGGGGTAAGTAAGAGACCAATTGGTGAAAGATATGTTTAAATGTGATGGGAACATTTCAGTGGAGAGAGGAGAGTGTTTGATACAAGCTGAAGCACGGTGGCACAGTAGTTAGCACTGTTGCATCACAGCGCCAGGGACCCGGGTTTAATTCTGGCCTCGTCTGTGTGGAGTTTGCAGTTTCTCCCTGTATCAGTCTGGTTTTCCTCTGGGTGTTCCGGTTTCCTCCCACAGTCAAAAGATGTGCAGGTTTGGTTGATTGGCCATGCAAAATTGCCCCTTAGTGTCAGGGGGATTAGCAGGGTAGATACATGTATTTTCGGGGATAGGGTCCGGGTGGGATTGTTGCTGGTGCAGGCTCAATGGGCCAAATGGCCTCCTTCTGCACTGTAGGGATTCTATGATTACGGAAAAAAGAGAAAAAGCCATCAAAATCTGCAGGAGTTCCTTGGTAGGGGATGAGATGATTGGTCTCACAAACTCACTGGAATGCTACCAGGACTCGATGGATTGAGTCATAAAGAGAGGCTGGAGAGACTGGGACATTTTTCCCTGGAGTGTAGGAGGCTCAGAGGTGATCTTATAGAGGTCTATAAAATAATGAGGGGCATAGATCAGGGAGATAGTCAACATCTTTTCCCAAAGGTAGGGAAGTTTAAAACTAGAGGGCATAGGTTTAAGGTGAGAGGGGAGAGATACAAAAGTGATCGTAGGGGCAATTTTTTCACACACAGGGCGGTGAGTGTCTGGAACAAGCTGCCAGAGGTAGTAGTTGAGGCGGGTACAATTTTGTCTTTTGAAAAGCATCTAGACAGTTACATGGGTACGATGGGTATAGAGGGATATGGGCCAAATGCGGGCAATTGGGATTAGTTTAGGGGTTTTTAAAAAAAAGGGTGGCATGGATAAGTTGGGCCGAAGGGCCTGTTTCCATGCTGTAAACCTCTATGACTCAAATGGAGCCCAATTCCCCAATCTCAAAATCAAATAAAGCAACTAGTTCCACTCACCACAGTCTTGTATCAATCCCAAACTAATCCCTCTGCCCCACTCTCCGCATAGCCCTGTATTAGTCCCCAAATGAATCTCTCTTACCCGCTCTCTCCCAATAGCCCTGTATCAATCCCAAACTAATCCCACTGCCCCACTCTCTCCCCATAGCCCTGTATCAAATCTCAAACTAATCCCACTGCCCCACTCTCTCCCAATAGCCCTGTATCAATCCCAAACTAATCCCACTGCCCCACTCTCTCCCCATAGCCCTGTATCAAATCTCAAACTAATCCCACTGCCACGTTTTCTCTGCACAGCCCTGTATCAATCCCCTAATTGATCCTATTTCCCCACACTGGCCCCCCATAGTCCTGTATCAATCCCCAAACTAATCCCACTGCCCCACTCTCTCCCCACTGCCCTGTATCAATCCCCGAACTAATCCCACTGCCCCACTCTCTCCCCACTGCCCTGTATCAATCCCTGAACTAATCCCACTGCCCCACTCTCTCCCCACTGCCCTGTATCAATCCCCAAACTAATCCCACTGCCCCACTCTCTCCCCACTGCCCTGTATCAATCCCCGAACTAATCCCACTGCCCCACTCTCTCCCCACTGCCCTGTATCAATCCCTGAACTAATCCCACTGCCCCACTCTCTCCTCACTGCCCTGTATCAATCCCCAAACTAATCCCACTGCCCCGCTCTCTCCCCATAGCCCCGTATCAATCCCCAAACTAATCCCACTGCCCCACTCTCTCCCCATAGTCCTGTATCAATCCCCAAACTAATCCCACTGCCCCGCTCTCTCCCCATAGCCCTGTATCAATCCCCAAACTAATCCCACTGCCCCACTCTCTCCCCACTGCCCTGTATCAATCCCTGAACTAATCCTACAGCCCCACTCCCTCCCCAGAGCATTGTGTCAATCCGCAAACTAATCCCATTGCTCCACCTTCTCCCCAATAGCCCTATATCAATCCTCAAACTAATCCCACTGCCCCACTCTCTCCCCATAGCCCTGTATCAATCCCCAAAATAATCCTACAGACCCACTCTCTCCCCATAGCCCTGTTTCAAACCTCAACTAATCCCACTGTCCCTATATCCCCATAGGATAGCATCAATTCCCACCCCCATCCCATAGCCCTGAACAAATCCCATTGCCCCAATCCCTCCCCGTAGGCCCATATCATTCCCAAACTAATCCAACTGCCCTGCACTCTTCCCAGAGGCCTGTATTTATCCCAAAATGATCCGACTTCACCACTCTGTCCCCAAAACATTCCATGAATCCCCAAGCTAATCCCACTGCCCCACTCTGCCCCCGTAGCTCTGTATCAATCTCCAAACTAGTCCTACTGCCCACTCTCTCCCCAAAGCCCTCTACCAATCCCAAACTAATCCCCCTGCCCCATTCTGCCCCCATAGCCCTGGATCAATCCGCAAGCTAACTCCACTGCCCCACCTCCTCACATTCCTAAACACATCCCCAAACTAATCCCGCGCCTCGCTCCCTCCCCATAGCCCTATGTAGATGTAAGTCTACTTGTGACACTAATAAATAATCTTTAAAAAAAGCAAGGGAGTTTGCTTTGTACTGATAGCTGATTTGAGGATCACAAGGCAACAGGGCTCTGACCTCCCAGGGCATTACAGAAGGAGATGTGTTCCCTTTCATTAGCACTGCTGCCTCACAGCGCCAGGGTCCTGCGTTCTACTCCTGGCTTGGGTGACTGTCTGTGCGGAGTTTGCATGTTCTCCCCGTGTGTGCGTGGGTTTCCTCTGGATGCTCCGGTTTCCTCCCACAGTCTGAAAGACGTGCTGGTTAGGTGCATTGACCTGAACAGGTGCCGAATGTGACGACTCGGGGAATTTCACAGTAACTTCATTGCAGTGTTAAAATGTAAGCCTTATTTGTGACTAATAAATAAACTTTACTTTTGGGATTGCAGATGAGAGATCGATTTAAATCTAACCTGTTTTGCTGTGCTGTGTGTTCGTTCGAATCAATCACTTGATAGCTCTGTCTACTTGGATCTTTAATATATCACCTTCTATCTCACATAGAGATTCAATCCTATGAGAGCTTCAACATTGAGTTGGAAGGAGGAACTTTCTTCAATGGGAGCCAGGACTCTCACTTTGGTCAACGCGTGGCTCAGTTACAGAGCAACAAGAGGAATTGGTGAGTCAGAACATAGAAACATGGAAGATAGGAGCAGGAGGAGGCCATTTGACCCTTCGAACCTGCTCCACCATTCATTACAACCATGGCTGATCATCCAACTCAATAGCCTAATCCTGCTTTCTCCCCATAAATTTTGATCCCATTCTCTCCAAGTGCTATATCTAGCTTCCTCTTGAATACATTCAATGCTTTGGCATCAATTCCTTCCTGTGGTAATGAATTCCACAAAAGTTGTTGGATAAAATTAAATCTCACTGGACCCAGGGTGAGGTAGCCAATTGGATACAAAATAGGCTTGATGACAGAAGACACAAGGTGATTGTACAGGGTTGTTTTTCAAACTGGAGGCCTGTGACCAGCGGTGTGCCTTGGGGATCGGTGCTGGGTCCACTTGGAGGGCAGAAGGGCCTGTTTCCTGTGCTGTACTGTTCTTTTATTTGTCATTTATATTAAAGATTTAGATGAGAATTTAGGAGGCATGGTTAGTAAGTTTGCAGATGACACCAGGATTGGTGACATAGTGGACAGTGAAGAAGGTTATCTCGGATTGCAACGGGATCTTGATCAATTGGGCCAGTGGGCTGATGAATGGCAGATGGAGTTTAATTTAGATAAATGTGAGGTGATGCGTTTTGGTAGATCAAACCAGGGCAGGACTTACTCAGTTAATGAAAGCGGGTTGGGGAGAGTTATTGAACAAAGAGGTACGTGTTCATAGCTCCTTAAAAGTGGAGTCACAGATAGACAGGGTGGTGAAGAAGGCATTTGGCACACTTGGTTTCATTGGTCAGAACATTGAATACAGGAGTTGGGACATCTTGTTGAAGCTGTGCAAGACATTTGGTTAACTGTGTACAGTTCTGGTTGCCCTATTATAGAAAGGATATTATTAAAGTAGAAATAATGCAGAAAAGATTTACTAGGATGCTACCAGGACTTGATGGTTTGAATTATAAGGAGAGAGGCAGACAGACTGGGACTTCTTTCCCTGGAGTGTAGGAGGCTGAGGAGTGATCTTTCAGAGGCCTATAAAATTATGAGGGGCAGAGATCAGCAAGATAGTCAAAATATTTTCCCAAAGGTAAGGGAATCTAAAACTAGAGGGCATAGGTTTAAGGTGAGAGAGGAGAAATACAAAAGGATCCAGAGGGGCAATGTTTTCACACACACGGTGGTGAGTGCTTGGAATGAGCTACCAGAGGTAGTACCAGAGGTGGGGACAATTTTGTCTTTTAAAAAGCATTTAGACAGTTACATGCCAAAGCTTTGACAAAGGGTCATCTGGACTCAAAACGTCAGCTCTTTTCTCTCCTTGCAGATGCTGCCAGACCTGCTGAGATTTTCTTGCATTTTCTCTTTGGTTTCAGATTCCAGCATTCGCTGTAATTTGCTTTTAACCAATATGCAGATATCTCCCACAGAGCGGGGACTGAGAAACACCAGTATGCAGATATCTCCCACAGAGCAGGGACTGAGAAACACCAATATGCAGATATCTCCCACAGAGCGGGGACTGAGAAACACCAATATGCAGATATCTCCCACAGAGCGGGGACTGAGAAACAAAAATATGCAGATATCTCCCACAGAGCGGGGACTGAGAAACACCAATATGCAGATATCTCCCACAGAGCGGGGACTGAGAAACACCAATATGCAGATATCTCCCACAGAGCGGGGACTGAGAAACACCAATATGCAGATATCTCCCACAGAGCGGGGACTGAGAAACACCAGTATGCAGATATCTCCCACAGAGCAGGGACTGAGAAACACCAATATGCAGATATCTCCCACAGAGCGGGGACTGAGAAACACCAATATGCAGATATCTCCCACAGAGCGGGGACTGAGAAACACCAATATGCAGATATCTCCCACAGAGCGGGGACTGAGAAACACCAATATGCAGATATCTCCCACAGAGCGGGGACTGAGAAACACCAATATGCAGATATCTCCCACAGAGCGGGGACTGAGAAACACCAATATGCAGATATCTCCCACAGAGCGGGGACTGAGAAACACCAATATGCAGATGTCTCCCACAGAGCGGGGACTGAGAAACACCAATATGCAGATATCTCCCACAGAGCGGGGACTGAGAAACACCAATATGCAGATATCTCCCACAGAGCGGGGACTGAGAAACACCAATATGCAGATATCTCCCACAGAGCGGGGACTGAGAAACACCAATATGCAGATATCTCCCACAGAGCGGGGACTGAGAAACACCAATATGCAGATATCTCCCACAGAGCGGGGACTGAGAAACACCAATATGCAGGTATCTCCCACAGAGCGGGGACTGAGAAACACCAATATGCAGATATCTCCCACAGAGCGGGGACTGAGAAACACCAATATATAGATATCTCCCACAGAACGGGGACTGAGAAACACCAATATGCAGATATCTCCCAGAGAGCGGGGACTGAGAAACACCAATATGCAGATATCTCCCACAGAGCGGGGACTGAGAAACACCAGTATGCATATATCTCCCACAGAGCAGGGACTGAGAAACACCAATATGCAGATATCTCCCACAGAGCAGGGACTGAGAAACACCAATATGCAGATATCTCCCACAGAGCGGGGACTGAGAAACACCAATATGCAGATATCTCCCACAGAGCGGGGACTGAGAAACACCAGTATGCAGATATCTCCCACAGAGCGGGGACTGAGAAACACCAATATGCAGATATCTCCCACAGAGCGGGGACTGAGAAACACCAGTATGCATATATCTCCCACAGAGCAGGGACTGAGAAACACCAATATGCAGATATCTCCCACAGAGCAGGGACTGAGAAACACCAATATGCAGATATCTCCCACAGTGCGGGGACTGAGAAACACCAATATGCAGATATCTCCCACAGAGCGGGGACTGAGAAACACCAGTATGCAGATATCTCCCACAGAGTGGGGACTGAGAAACACCAGTATGCAGATATCTCCCCACAGAGTGGGGACTGAGAAACACCAATATGCAGATATCTCCCACAGAGCGGGGACTGAGAAACACCAATATGCAGATATCTCCCACAGAGCGGGGACTGAGAAACACCAATATGCAGGTATCTCCCACAGAGCGGGGACTGAGAAACACCAATATGCAGATATCTCCCACAGAGTGGGGGCTGAGAAACACCAATATGCAGATATCTCCCACAGAGCGGGGACTGAGAAACACCAATATGCAGATATCTCCCACAGAGCGGGGACTGAGAAACACCAATATGCAGATATCTCCCACAGAGCGGGGACTGAGAAACACCAATATGCAGATATCTCCCACAGAGCGGGGACTGAGAAACACCAATATGCAGATATCTCCCACAGAGCGGGGACTGAGAAACACCAATATGCAGATATCTCCCGCAGAGCGGGGACTGAGAAACACCAATATGCAGATATCTCACACAGAGCGGGGACTGAGAAACACCAATATGCAGATATCTCCCACAGAGCGGGGACTGAGAAACACCAATATGCAGATATCTCCCACAGAGCGGGGACTGAGAAACACCAATATGCAGATGTCTCCCACAGAGCGGGGACTGAGAAACACCAATATGCAGATATCTCCCACAGAGCGGGGACTGAGAAACACCAATATGCAGATATCTCCCACAGAGCGGGGACTGAGAAACACCAATATGCAGATATCTCCCACAGAGCGGGGACTGAGAAACACCAATATGCAGATATCTCCCACAGAGCGGGGACTGAGAAACACCAATATGCAGATATCTCCCACAGAGCGGGGACTGAGAAACACCAATATGCAGGTATCTCCCACAGAGCGGGGACTGAGAAACACCAATATGCAGATATCTCCCACAGAGCGGGGACTGAGAAACACCAATATATAGATATCTCCCACAGAACGGGGACTGAGAAACACCAATATGCAGATATCTCCCAGAGAGCGGGGACTGAGAAACACCAATATGCAGATATCTCCCACAGAGCGGGGACTGAGAAACACCAGTATGCATATATCTCCCACAGAGCAGGGACTGAGAAACACCAATATGCAGATATCTCCCACAGAGCAGGGACTGAGAAACACCAATATGCAGATATCTCCCACAGAGCGGGGACTGAGAAACACCAATATGCAGATATCTCCCACAGAGCGGGGACTGAGAAACACCAGTATGCAGATATCTCCCACAGAGCGGGGACTGAGAAACACCAATATGCAGATATCTCCCACAGAGCGGGGACTGAGAAACACCAGTATGCATATATCTCCCACAGAGCAGGGACTGAGAAACACCAATATGCAGATATCTCCCACAGAGCAGGGACTGAGAAACACCAATATGCAGATATCTCCCACAGTGCGGGGACTGAGAAACACCAATATGCAGATATCTCCCACAGAGCGGGGACTGAGAAACACCAGTATGCAGATATCTCCCACAGAGTGGGGACTGAGAAACACCAGTATGCAGATATCTCCCCACAGAGTGGGGACTGAGAAACACCAATATGCAGATATCTCCCACAGAGCGGGGACTGAGAAACACCAATATGCAGATATCTCCCACAGAGCGGGGACTGAGAAACACCAATATGCAGGTATCTCCCACAGAGCGGGGACTGAGAAACACCAATATGCAGATATCTCCCACAGAGCGGGGGCTGAGAAACACCAATATGCAGATATCTCCCACAGAGCGGGGACTGAGAAACACCAATATGCAGATATCTCCCACAGAGCGGGGACTGAGAAACACCAATATGCAGATATCTCCCACAGAGCGGGGACTGAGAAACACCAATATGCAGATATCTCCCACAGAGCGGGGACTGAGAAACACCAATATGCAGATATCTCCCACAGAGCGGGGACTGAGAAACACCAATATGCAGATATCTCCCGCAGAGCGGGGACTGAGAAACACCAATATGCAGATATCTCACACAGAGCGGGGACTGAGAAACACCAATATGCAGATATCTCCCACAGAGCGGGGACTGAGAAACACCAATATGCAGATATCTCCCACAGAGCGGGGACTGAGAAACACCAATAGGCAGATATCTCCCACAGAGAGGGATCTGAGAGACACCAATATACAGATATCTCCCACAGAGCGGGGACTGAGAAACACCAATATCTTAGCACAGAAAGAGGCCATCTGGCCCATCGAGTCTGCACCGACCACAATCCCACCCAGGCCCCACCCCCATATATTTACCCACTAACCTATGCATCCCAGGACACTAAGGGCAATTTTAGCATGGTCAATCAACCTAACCCGCACATCTTTGGACTGTGGGAGGAAACCGGAGCACCCGGAGGAAACCCACGCAGACACGAGGAGAATGTGCAAACTCCACACAATATATAGATATCTCCCACAGAGCGGGGACTGAGAAACACCAGTATGCATATATCTCCCACAGAGCGGGGACTGAGAAACACCAATATGCAGATATCTCCCACAGAGCGGGGACTGAGAAACACCAATATGCAGATATCTCCCACAGAGCGGGGACTGAGAAACACCAGTATGCATATATCTCCCACAGAGCGGGGACTGAGAAACATCAGTATGCATATATCTCCCACAGAGCGGGGACTGAGAAACACCAATATGCAGATATCTCCCACAGAGTGGGGACTGAGAAACACCAATATGCAGATATCTCCCACAGAGCAGGGACTGAGAAACACCAATATGCAGATATCTCCCACAGAGCGGGGACTGAGAAACACCAATATGCAGATATCTCCCACAGAGCGGGGACTGAGAAACACCAATATGCAGATATCTCCCACAGAGCGGGGACTGAGAGTCACCAATATGCAGATATCTCCCACAGAGCGGGGACTGAGAAACACCAATATGCAGATATCCCCCACAGAGCGGGGACTGAGAAACACCAATATACAGATATCTCCCACAGAGCGGGAACTGAGAGTCACCAATATGCAGATATCTCCCACAGAGCGGGGACTGAGAGTCACCAATATGCAGATATCTCCCACAGAGCGGGGACTGAGAGTCACCAATATGCAGATATCTCCCACAGAGCGGGGACTGAGAGTCACCAATATACAGATATCTCCCACAGAGCGGGATCTGAGAGACACCAATATGCAGATATCTCCCACAGAACGGGGACTGAGAGTCACCAATATACAGATATCTCCCACAAAGAGGGATCTGAGAGTCACCAATATACAGATATCTCCCACAGAGCGGGGACTGAGAGTCACCAATATACAGATATCTCCCACAGAGAGGGATCTGAGAGACACCAATATACAGATATCTCCCACAGAGCGGGGACTGAGAAACACCAATATGCAGATATCTCCCACAGAGCGGGGACTGAGAGACACCAATATGCAGATATCTCCCACAGAGCGGGGACTGAGAGACACCAATATACAGATATCTCCCACAGAACGGGGACTGAGAGACACCAATATGCAGATATCTCCCACAGAGCGGGGACTGAGAGTCACCAATATGCAGATATCTCCCACAGAGCGGGGACTGAGAAACACCAATACGCAGATATCTCCCACAGAGAGGGATCTGAGAGACACCAATATACAGATATCTCCCACAGAGCGGGGACTGAGAAACACCAATATCTTAGAATCCCTACAGCACAGAAAGAGGCCATCTGGCCCATCGAGTCTGCACCGACCACAATCCCACCCAGGCCCCACCCCCATATATTTACCCACTAACCTATGCATCCCAGGACACTAAGGGCAATTTTAGCATGGTCAATCAACCTAACCCGCACATCTTTGGACTGTGGGAGGAAACCGGAGCACCCGGAGGAAACCCACGCAGACACGAAGAGAATGTGCAAACTCCACACAATATATAGATATCTCCCACAGAGCGGGGACTGAGAAACACCAGTATGCATATATCTCCCTCAGAGCGGGTACTGAGAAACACCAATATGCAGATATCTCCCACAGAGCGGGGACTGAGAAACACCAATATGCAGATATCTCCCACAGAGCGGGGACTGAGAAACACCAGTATGCATATATCTCCCACAGAGCGGGGACTGAGAAACATCAGTATGCATATATCTCCCACAGAGCGGGGACTGAGAAACACCAATATGCAGATATCTCCCACAGAGCGGGGACTGAGAAACACCAATATGCAGATATCTCCCACAGAGCGGGGACTGAGAAACACCAATATGCAGATGTCTCCCACAGAGCGGGGACTGAGAAACACCAATATGCAGATATCTCCCACAGAGCGGGGACTGAGAAACACCAATATGCAGATATCTCCCACAGAGCGGGGACTGAGAAACACCAATATGCAGATATCTCCCACAGAGCGGGGACTGAGAAACACCAATATGCAGATATCTCCCACAGAGCGGGGACTGAGAAACACCAATATGCAGATATCTCCCACAGAGCGGGGACTGAGAAACACCAATATGCAGGTATCTCCCACAGAGCGGGGACTGAGAAACACCAATATGCAGATATCTCCCACAGAGCGGGGACTGAGAAACACCAATATATAGATATCTCCCACAGAACGGGGACTGAGAAACACCAATATGCAGATATCTCCCAGAGAGCGGGGACTGAGAAACACCAATATGCAGATATCTCCCACAGAGCGGGGACTGAGAAACACCAGTATGCATATATCTCCCACAGAGCAGGGACTGAGAAACACCAATATGCAGATATCTCCCACAGAGCAGGGACTGAGAAACACCAATATGCAGATATCTCCCACAGAGCGGGGACTGAGAAACACCAATATGCAGATATCTCCCACAGAGCGGGGACTGAGAAACACCAGTATGCAGATATCTCCCACAGAGCGGGGACTGAGAAACACCAATATGCAGATATCTCCCACAGAGCGGGGACTGAGAAACACCAGTATGCATATATCTCCCACAGAGCAGGGACTGAGAAACACCAATATGCAGATATCTCCCACAGAGCAGGGACTGAGAAACACCAATATGCAGATATCTCCCACAGTGCGGGGACTGAGAAACACCAATATGCAGATATCTCCCACAGAGCGGGGACTGAGAAACACCAGTATGCAGATATCTCCCACAGAGTGGGGACTGAGAAACACCAGTATGCAGATATCTCCCCACAGAGTGGGGACTGAGAAACACCAATATGCAGATATCTCCCACAGAGCGGGGACTGAGAAACACCAATATGCAGATATCTCCCACAGAGCGGGGACTGAGAAACACCAATATGCAGGTATCTCCCACAGAGCGGGGACTGAGAAACACCAATATGCAGATATCTCCCACAGAGCGGGGGCTGAGAAACACCAATATGCAGATATCTCTCACAGAGCGGGGACTGAGAAACACCAATATGCAGATATCTCCCACAGAGCGGGGACTGAGAAACACCAATATGCAGATATCTCCCACAGAGCGGGGACTGAGAAACACCAATATGCAGATATCTCCCACAGAGCGGGGACTGAGAAACACCAATATGCAGATATCTCCCACAGAGCGGGGACTGAGAAACACCAATATGCAGATATCTCCCGCAGAGCGGGGACTGAGAAACACCAATATGCAGATATCTCACACAGAGCGGGGACTGAGAAACACCAATATGCAGATATCTCCCACAGAGCGGGGACTGAGAAACACCAATATGCAGATATCTCCCACAGAGCGGGGACTGAGAAACACCAATAGGCAGATATCTCCCACAGAGAGGGATCTGAGAGACACCAATATACAGATATCTCCCACAGAGCGGGGACTGAGAAACACCAATATCTTAGCACAGAAAGAGGCCATCTGGCCCATCGAGTCTGCACCGACCACAATCCCACCCAGGCCCCACCCCCATATATTTACCCACTAACCTATGCATCCCAGGACACTAAGGGCAATTTTAGCATGGTCAATCAACCTAACCCGCACATCTTTGGACTGTGGGAGGAAACCGGAGCACCCGGAGGAAACCCACGCAGACACGAGGAGAATGTGCAAACTCCACACAATATATAGATATCTCCCACAGAGCGGGGACTGAGAAACACCAGTATGCATATATCTCCCACAGAGCGGGGACTGAGAAACACCAATATGCAGATATCTCCCACAGAGCGGGGACTGAGAAACACCAATATGCAGATATCTCCCACAGAGCGGGGACTGAGAAACACCAGTATGCATATATCTCCCACAGAGCGGGGACTGAGAAACATCAGTATGCATATATCTCCCACAGAGCGGGGACTGAGAAACACCAATATGCAGATATCTCCCACAGAGTGGGGACTGAGAAACACCAATATGCAGATATCTCCCACAGAGCAGGGACTGAGAAACACCAATATGCAGATATCTCCCACAGAGCGGGGACTGAGAAACACCAATATGCAGATATCTCCCACAGAGCGGGGACTGAGAAACACCAATATGCAGATATCTCCCACAGAGCGGGGACTGAGAGTCACCAATATGCAGATATCTCCCACAGAGCGGGGACTGAGAAACACCAATATGCAGATATCCCCCACAGAGCGGGGACTGAGAAACACCAATATACAGATATCTCCCACAGAGCGGGAACTGAGAGTCACCAATATGCAGATATCTCCCACAGAGCGGGGACTGAGAGTCACCAATATGCAGATATCTCCCACAGAGCGGGGACTGAGAGTCACCAATATGCAGATATCTCCCACAGAGCGGGGACTGAGAGTCACCAATATACAGATATCTCCCACAGAGCGGGATCTGAGAGACACCAATATGCAGATATCTCCCACAGAACGGGGACTGAGAGTCACCAATATACAGATATCTCCCACAAAGAGGGATCTGAGAGTCACCAATATACAGATATCTCCCACAGAGCGGGGACTGAGAGTCACCAATATACAGATATCTCCCACAGAGAGGGATCTGAGAGACACCAATATACAGATATCTCCCACAGAGCGGGGACTGAGAAACACCAATATGCAGATATCTCCCACAGAGCGGGGACTGAGAGACACCAATATGCAGATATCTCCCACAGAGCGGGGACTGAGAGACACCAATATACAGATATCTCCCACAGAACGGGGACTGAGAGACACCAATATGCAGATGTCTCCCACAGAGCGGGGACTGAGAGTCACCAATATGCAGATATCTCCCACAGAGCGGGGACTGAGAAACACCAATACGCAGATATCTCCCACAGAGAGGGATCTGAGAGACACCAATATACAGATATCTCCCACAGAGCGGGGACTGAGAAACACCAATATCTTAGAATCCCTACAGCACAGAAAGAGGCCATCTGGCCCATCGAGTCTGCACCGACCACAATCCCACCCAGGCCCCACCCCCATATATTTACCCACTAACCTATGCATCCCAGGACACTAAGGGCAATTTTAGCATGGTCAATCAACCTAACCCGCACATCTTTGGACTGTGGGAGGAAACCGGAGCACCCGGAGGAAACCCACGCAGACACGAAGAGAATGTGCAAACTCCACACAATATATAGATATCTCCCACAGAGCGGGGACTGAGAAACACCAGTATGCATATATCTCCCTCAGAGCGGGTACTGAGAAACACCAATATGCAGATATCTCCCACAGAGCGGGGACTGAGAAACACCAATATGCAGATATCTCCCACAGAGCGGGGACTGAGAAACACCAGTATGCATATATCTCCCACAGAGCGGGGACTGAGAAACATCAGTATGCATATATCTCCCACAGAGCGGGGACTGAGAAACACCAATATGCAGATATCTCCCACAGAGTGGGGACTGAGAAACACCAATATGCAGATATCTCCCACAGAGCAGGGACTGAGAAACACCAATATGCAGATAACTCCCACAGAGCGGGGACTGAGAAACACCAATATGCAGATATCTCCCACAGAGCGGGGACTGAGAAACACCAATATGCAGATATCTCCCACAGAGCGGGGACTGAGAGTCACCAATATGCAGATATCTCCCACAGAGCGGGGACTGAGAAACACCAATATGCAGATATCCCCCACAGAGCGGGGACTGAGAAACACCAATATACAGATATCTCCCACAGAGCGGGAACTGAGAGTCACCAATATGCAGATATCTCCCACAGAGCGGGGACTGAGAGTCACCAATATGCAGATATCTCCCACAGAGCGGGGACTGAGAGTCACCAATATGCAGATATCTCCCACAGAGCGGGGACTGAGAGTCACCAATATACAGATATCTCCCACAGAGCGGGATCTGAGAGACACCAATATGCAGATATCTCCCACAGAACGGGGACTGAGAGTCACCAATATACAGATATCTCCCACAAAGAGGGATCTGAGAGTCACCAATATACAGATATCTCCCACAGAGCGGGGACTGAGAGTCACCAATATACAGATATCTCCCACAGAGAGGGATCTGAGAGACACCAATATACAGATATCTCCCACAGAGCGGGGACTGAGAAACACCAATATGCAGATATCTCCCACAGAGCGGGGACTGAGAGACACCAATATGCAGATATCTCCCACAGAGCGGGGACTGAGAGACACCAATATACAGATATCTCCCACAGAACGGGGACTGAGAGACACCAATATGCAGATATCTCCCACAGAGCGGGGACTGAGAGTCACCAATATGCAGATATCTCCCACAGAGCGGGGACTGAGAAACACCAATACGCAGATATCTCCCACAGAGAGGGATCTGAGAGACACCAATATACAGATATCTCCCACAGAGCGGGGACTGAGAAACACCAATATCTTAGAATCCCTACAGCACAGAAAGAGGCCATCTGGCCCATCGAGTCTGCACCGACCACAATCCCACCCAGGCCCCACCCCCATATATTTACCCACTAACCTATGCATCCCAGGACACTAAGGGCAATTTTAGCATGGTCAATCAACCTAACCCGCACATCTTTGGACTGTGGGAGGAAACCGGAGCACCCGGAGGAAACCCACGCAGACACGAGGAGAATGTGCAAACTCCACACAATATATAGATATCTCCCACAGAGCGGGGACTGAGAAACACCAATATGCAGATATCTCCCACAGAGCGGGGACTGAGAAACACCAATATGCAGATATCTCCCACAGAGCGGGGACTGAGAAATACCAATATGCAGATATCTCCCACAGAGCGGGGACTGAGAAACACCAGTATGCATATATCTCCCACAGAGCGGGGACTGAGAAACATCAGTATGCATATATCTCCCACAGAGCGGGGACTGAGAAACACCAATATGCAGATATCTCCCACAGAGCAGGGACTGAGAAACACCAATATGCAGATAACTCCCACAGAGCGGGGACTGAGAAACACCAATATGCAGATATCTCCCACAGAGCGGGGACTGAGAAACACTAATATGCAGATATCTCCCACAGAGCGGGGACTGAGAGTCACCAATATGCAGATATCTCCCACAGAGCGGGGACTGAGAAACACCAATATGCAGATATCCCCCACAGAGCGGGGACTGAGAAACACCAATATACTGATATCTCCCACAGAGCGGGAACTGAGAAACACCAATATGCAGATATCCCCCACAGAGCGGGGACCGAGAAACACCAATATACAGATATCTCCCACAGAGCGGGAACTGAGAGTCACCAATATGCAGATATCTCCCACAGAGCGGGGACTGAGAGTCACCAATATGCAGATATCTCCCACAGAGCGGGGACTGAGAGTCACCAATATGCAGATATCTCCCACAGAGCGGGGACTGAGAGTCACCAATATGCAGATATCTCCCACAGAGCGGGGACAGAGAGTCACCAATATGCAGATATCTCCCACAGAGCGGGGACTGAGAGTCACCAATATACAGATATCTCCCACAGAGCGGGATCTGAGAGACACCAATATGCAGATATCTCCCACAGAGCGGGGACTGAGAAACACCAATATCTTAGCACAGAAAGAGGCCATCTGGCCCATCGAGTCCGCACCGACCACAATCCCACCCAGGCCCCACCCCCATATATTTACCCACTAACCTATGCATCCCAGGACACTAAGGGCAATTTTAGCATGGTCAATCAACCTAACCCGCACATCTTTGGACTGTGGGAGGAAACCGGAGCACCCGGAGGAAACCCACGCAGACACGAGGAGAATGTGCAAACTCCACACAATATATAGATATCTCCCACAGAGCGGGGACTGAGAAACACCAGTATGCATATATCTCCCACAGAGCGGGGACTGAGAAACACCAATATGCAGATATCTCCCACAGAGCGGGGACTGAGAAACACCAATATGCAGATATCTCCCACAGAGCGGGGACTGAGAAACACCAGTATGCATATATCTCCCACAGAGCGGGGACTGAGAAACATCAGTATGCATATATCTCCCACAGAGCGGGGACTGAGAAACACCAATATGCAGATATCTCCCACAGAGTGGGGACTGAGAAACACCAATATGCAGATATCTCCCACAGAGCAGGGACTGAGAAACACCAATATGCAGATAACTCCCACAGAGCGGGGACTGAGAAACACCAATATGCAGATATCTCCCACAGAGCGGGGACTGAGAAACACCAATATGCAGATATCTCCCACAGAGCGGGGACTGAGAGTCACCAATATGCAGATATCTCCCACAGAGCGGGGACTGAGAAACACCAATATGCAGATATCCCCCACAGAGCGGGGACTGAGAAACACCAATATACAGATATCTCCCACAGAGCGGGAACTGAGAGTCACCAATATGCAGATATCTCCCACAGAGCGGGGACTGAGAGTGACCAATATGCAGATATCTCCCACAGAGCGGGGACTGAGAGTCACCAATATGCAGATATCTCCCACAGAGCGGGGACTGAGAGTCACCAATATACAGATATCTCCCACAGAGCGGGATCTGAGAGACACCAATATGCAGATATCTCCCACAGAACGGGGACTGAGAGTCACCAATATACAGATATCTGCCACAAAGAGGGATCTGAGAGTCACCAATATACAGATATCTCCCACAGAGCGGGGACTGAGAAACACCAATATACAGATATCTCCCACAGAGAGGGATCTGAGAGACACCAATATACAGATATCTCCCACAGAGCGGGGACTGAGAAACACCAATATGCAGATATCTCCCACAGAGCGGGGACTGAGAGACACCAATATGCAGATATCTCCCACAGAGCGGGGACTGAGAGACACCAATATACAGATATCTCCCACAGAACGGGGACTGAGAGACACCAATATGCAGATATCTCCCACAGAGCGGGGACTGAGAGTCACCAATATGCAGATATCTCCCACAGAGCGGGGACTGAGAAACACCAATACGCAGATATCTCCCACAGAGAGGGATCTGAGAGACACCAATATACAGATATCTCCCACAGAGCGGGGACTGAGAAACACCAATATCTTAGAATCCCTACAGCACAGAAAGAGGCCATCTGGCCCATCGAGTCTGCACCGACCACAATCCCACCCAGGCCCCACCCCCATATATTTACCCACTAACCTATGCATCCCAGGACACTAAGGGCAATTTTAGCATGGTCAATCAACCTAACCCGCACATCTTTGGACTGTGGGAGGAAACCGGAGCACCCGGAGGAAACCCACGCAGACACGAAGAGAATGTGCAAACTCCACACAATATATAGATATCTCCCACAGAGCGGGGACTGAGAAACACCAGTATGCATATATCTCCCTCAGAGCGGGTACTGAGAAACACCAATATGCAGATATCTCCCACAGAGCGGGGACTGAGAAACACCAATATGCAGATATCTCCCACAGAGCGGGGACTGAGAAACACCAGTATGCATATATCTCCCACAGAGCGGGGACTGAGAAACATCAGTATGCATATATCTCCCACAGAGCGGGGACTGAGAAACACCAATATGCAGATATCTCCCACAGAGTGGGGACTGAGAAACACCAATATGCAGATATCTCCCACAGAGCAGGGACTGAGAAACACCAATATGCAGATAACTCCCACAGAGCGGGGACTGAGAAACACCAATATGCAGATATCTCCCACAGAGCGGGGACTGAGAAACACCAATATGCAGATATCTCCCACAGAGCGGGGACTGAGAGTCACCAATATGCAGATATCTCCCACAGAGCGGGGACTGAGAAACACCAATATGCAGATATCCCCCACAGAGCGGGGACTGAGAAACACCAATATACAGATATCTCCCACAGAGCGGGAACTGAGAGTCACCAATATGCAGATATCTCCCACAGAGCGGGGACTGAGAGTCACCAATATGCAGATATCTCCCACAGAGCGGGGACTGAGAGTCACCAATATGCAGATATCTCCCACAGAGCGGGGACTGAGAGTCACCAATATACAGATATCTCCCACAGAGCGGGATCTGAGAGACACCAATATGCAGATATCTCCCACAGAACGGGGACTGAGAGTCACCAATATACAGATATCTCCCACAAAGAGGGATCTGAGAGTCACCAATATACAGATATCTCCCACAGAGCGGGGACTGAGAGTCACCAATATACAGATATCTCCCACAGAGAGGGATCTGAGAGACACCAATATACAGATATCTCCCACAGAGCGGGGACTGAGAAACACCAATATGCAGATATCTCCCACAGAGCGGGGACTGAGAGACACCAATATGCAGATATCTCCCACAGAGCGGGGACTGAGAGACACCAATATACAGATATCTCCCACAGAACGGGGACTGAGAGACACCAATATGCAGATATCTCCCACAGAGCGGGGACTGAGAGTCACCAATATGCAGATATCTCCCACAGAGCGGGGACTGAGAAACACCAATACGCAGATATCTCCCACAGAGAGGGATCTGAGAGACACCAATATACAGATATCTCCCACAGAACGGGGACTGAGAAACACCAATATCTTAGAATCCCTACAGCACAGAAAGAGGCCATCTGGCCCATCGAGTCTGCACCGACCACAATCCCACCCAGGCCCCACCCCCATATATTTACCCACTAACCTATGCATCCCAGGACACTAAGGGCAATTTTAGCATGGTCAATCAACCTAACCCGCACATCTTTGGACTGTGGGAGGAAACCGGAGCACCCGGAGGAAACCCACGCAGACACGAGGAGAATGTGCAAACTCCACACAATATATAGATATCTCCCACAGAGCGGGGACTGAGAAACACCAATATGCAGATATCTCCCACAGAGCGGGGACTGAGAAACACCAATATGCAGATATCTCCCACAGAGCGGGGACTGAGAAATACCAATATGCAGATATCTCCCACAGAGCGGGGACTGAGAAACACCAGTATGCATATATCTCCCACAGAGCGGGGACTGAGAAACATCAGTATGCATATATCTCCCACAGAGCGGGGACTGAGAAACACCAATATGCAGATATCTCCCACAGAGCAGGGACTGAGAAACACCAATATGCAGATAACTCCCACAGAGCGGGGACTGAGAAACACCAATATGCAGATATCTCCCACAGAGCGGGGACTGAGAAACACTAATATGCAGATATCTCCCACAGAGCGGGGACTGAGAGTCACCAATATGCAGATATCTCCCACAGAGCGGGGACTGAGAAACACCAATATGCAGATATCCCCCACAGAGCGGGGACTGAGAAACACCAATATACTGATATCTCCCACAGAGCGGGAACTGAGAAACACCAATATGCAGATATCCCCCACAGAGCGGGGACCGAGAAACACCAATATACAGATATCTCCCACAGAGCGGGAACTGAGAGTCACCAATATGCAGATATCTCCCACAGAGCGGGGACTGAGAGTCACCAATATGCAGATATCTCCCACAGAGCGGGGACTGAGAGTCACCAATATGCAGATATCTCCCACAGAGCGGGGACAGAGAGTCACCAATATGCAGATATCTCCCACAGAGCGGGGACTGAGAGTCACCAATATACAGATATCTCCCACAGAGCGGGATCTGAGAGACACCAATATGCAGATATCTCCCACAGAACGGGGACTGAGAGTCACCAATATACAGATATCTCCCACAAAGAGGGATCTGAGAGTCACCAATATACAGATATCTCCCACAGAGCGGGGACTGAGAGTCACCAATATACAGATATCTCCCACAGAGAGGGATCTGAGAGACACCAATATACAGATATCTCCCACAGAGCGGGGACTGAGAAACACCAATATGCAGATATCTCCCACAGAGCGGGGACTGAGAGACACCAATATGCAGATATCTCCCACAGAGCGGGGACTGAGAGACACCAATATACAGACATCTCCCACAGAACAGGGACTGAGAGACACCAATATGCAGATATCTCCCACAGAGCGGGGACTGAGAGTCACCAATATGCAGATATCTCCCACAGAGCGGGGACTGAGAAACACCAATACGCAGATATCTCCCACAGAGAGGGATCTGAGAGACACCAATATACAGATATCTCCCACAGAGCGGGGACTGAGAAACACCAATATCTTAGAATCCCTACAGCACAGAAAGAGGCCATCTGGCCCATCGAGTCTGCACCGACCACAATCCCACCCAGGCCCCACCCCCATATATTTACCCACTAACCTATGCATCTCAGGACACTAAGGGCAATTTTAGCATGGTCAATCAACCTAACCCGCACATCTTTGGACTGTGGGAGGAAACCGGAGCACCCGGAGGAAACCCACGCAGACACGAGGAGAATGTGCAAACTCCACACAATATATAGATATCTCCCACAGAGCGGGGACTGAGAAACACCAATATGCAGATATCTCCCACAGAGCGGGGACTGAGAAACACCAATATGCAGATATCTCCCACAGAGCGGGGACTGAGAAACACCAGTATGCATATATCTCCCACAGAGCGGGGACTGAGAAACATCAGTATGCATATATCTCCCACAGAGCGGGGACTGAGAAACACCAATATGCAGATATCTCCCACAGAGTGGGGACTGAGAAACACCAATATGCAGATATCTCCCACAGAGCAGGGACTGAGAAACACCAATATGCAGATAACTCCCACAGAGCGGGGACTGAGAAACACCAATATGCAGATATCTCCCACAGAGCGGGGACTGAGAAACACCAATATGCAGATATCTCCCACAGAGCGGGGACTGAGAAACACCAAAATACAGATATCTCCCACAGAGCGGGAACTGAGAGTCACCAATATGCAGATATCTCCCACAGAGCGGGGACTGAGAGTCACCAATATGCAGATATCTCCCACAGAGCGGGGACTGAGAGTCACCAATATGCAGATATCTCCCACAGAGCGGGGACTGAGAGTCACCAATATGCAGATATCTCCCACAGAGCGGGGACTGAGAGTCACCAATATACAGATATCTCCCACAGAGCGGGATCTGAGAGACACCAATATGCAGATATCTCCCACAGAACGGGGACTGAGAGTCACCAATATACAGATATCTCCCACAAAGAGGGATCTGAGAGTCACCAATATGCAGATATCTCCCACAGAGCGGGGACTGAGAGTCACCAATATACAGATATCTCCCACAGAGAGGCATCTGAGAGACACCAATATACAGATATCTCCCACAGAGCGGGGACTGAGAGACACCAATATACAGATATCTCCCACAGAGCGGGGACTGAGAGACACCAATATGCAGATATCTCCCACAGAACGGGGACTGAGAGACACCAATATGCAGATATCTCCCACAGAACGGGGACTGAGAGTCACCAATATACAGATATCTCCCACAAAGAGGGATCTGAGAGTCACCAATATACAGATATCTCCCACAGAGCGGGGACTGAGAGTCACCAATATACAGATATCTCCCACAGAGAGGGATCTGAGAGACACCAATATACAGATATCTCCCACAGAGCGGGGACTGAGAAACACCAATATGCAGATATCTCCCACAGAGCGGGGACTGAGAGACACCAATATGCAGATATCTCCCACAGAGCGGGGACTGAGAGACACCAATATACAGATATCTCCCACAGAACGGGGACTGAGAGACACCAATATGCAGATATCTCCCACAGAGCGGGGACTGAGAGTCACCAATATGCAGATATCTCCCACAGAGCGGGGACTGAGAAACACCAATACGCAGATATCTCCCACAGAGAGGGATCTGAGAGACACCAATATACAGATATCTCCCACAGTGCGGGGACTGAGAAACACCAATATCTTAGAATCCCTACAGCACAGAAAGAGGCCATCTGGCCCATCGAGTCTGCACCGACCACAATCCCACCCAGGCCCCACCCCCATATATTTACCCACTAACCTATGCATCCCAGGACACTAAGGGCAATTTTAGCATGGTCAATCAACCTAACCCGCACATCTTTGGACTGTGGGAGGAAACCGGAGCACCCGGAGGAAACCCACGCAGACACGAAGAGAATGTGCAAACTCCACACAATATATAGATATCTCCCACAGAGCGGGGACTGAGAAACACCAGTATGCATATATCTCCCTCAGAGCGGGTACTGAGAAACACCAATATGCAGATATCTCCCACAGAGCGGGGACTGAGAAACACCAATATGCAGATATCTCCCACAGAGCGGGGACTGAGAAACACCAGTATGCATATATCTCCCACAGAGCGGGGACTGAGAAACATCAGTATGCATATATCTCCCACAGAGCGGGGACTGAGAAACACCAATATGCAGATATCTCCCACAGAGTGGGGACTGAGAAACACCAATATGCAGATATCTCCCACAGAGCAGGGACTGAGAAACACCAATATGCAGATAACTCCCACAGAGCGGGGACTGAGAAACACCAATATGCAGATATCTCCCACAGAGCGGGGACTGAGAAACACCAATATGCAGATATCTCCCACAGAGCGGGGACTGAGAGTCACCAATATGCAGATATCTCCCACAGAGCGGGGACTGAGAAACACCAATATGCAGATATCCCCCACAGAGCGGGGACTGAGAAACACCAATATACAGATATCTCCCACAGAGCGGGAACTGAGAGTCACCAATATGCAGATATCTCCCACAGAGCGGGGACTGAGAGTCACCAATATGCAGATATCTCCCACAGAGCGGGGACTGAGAGTCACCAATATGCAGATATCTCCCACAGAGCGGGGACTGAGAGTCACCAATATACAGATATCTCCCACAGAGCGGGATCTGAGAGACACCAATATGCAGATATCTCCCACAGAACGGGGACTGAGAGTCACCAATATACAGATATCTCCCACAAAGAGGGATCTGAGAGTCACCAATATACAGATATCTCCCACAGAGCGGGGACTGAGAGTCACCAATATACAGATATCTCCCACAGAGAGGGATCTGAGAGACACCAATATACAGATATCTCCCACAGAGCGGGGACTGAGAAACACCAATATGCAGATATCTCCCACAGAGCGGGGACTGAGAGACACCAATATGCAGATATCTCCCACAGAGCGGGGACTGAGAGACACCAATATACAGATATCTCCCACAGAACGGGGACTGAGAGACACCAATATGCAGATATCTCCCACAGAGCGGGGACTGAGAGTCACCAATATGCAGATATCTCCCACAGAGCGGGGACTGAGAAACACCAATACGCAGATATCTCCCACAGAGAGGGATCTGAGAGACACCAATATACAGATATCTCCCACAGAACGGGGACTGAGAAACACCAATATCTTAGAATCCCTACAGCACAGAAAGAGGCCATCTGGCCCATCGAGTCTGCACCGACCACAATCCCACCCAGGCCCCACCCCCATATATTTACCCACTAACCTATGCATCCCAGGACACTAAGGGCAATTTTAGCATGGTCAATCAACCTAACCCGCACATCTTTGGACTGTGGGAGGAAACCGGAGCACCCGGAGGAAACCCACGCAGACACGAGGAGAATGTGCAAACTCCACACAATATATAGATATCTCCCACAGAGCGGGGACTGAGAAACACCAATATGCAGATATCTCCCACAGAGCGGGGACTGAGAAACACCAATATGCAGATATCTCCCACAGAGCGGGGACTGAGAAATACCAATATGCAGATATCTCCCACAGAGCGGGGACTGAGAAACACCAGTATGCATATATCTCCCACAGAGCGGGGACTGAGAAACATCAGTATGCATATATCTCCCACAGAGCGGGGACTGAGAAACACCAATATGCAGATATCTCCCACAGAGCAGGGACTGAGAAACACCAATATGCAGATAACTCCCACAGAGCGGGGACTGAGAAACACCAATATGCAGATATCTCCCACAGAGCGGGGACTGAGAAACACTAATATGCAGATATCTCCCACAGAGCGGGGACTGAGAGTCACCAATATGCAGATATCTCCCACAGAGCGGGGACTGAGAAACACCAATATGCAGATATCCCCCACAGAGCGGGGACTGAGAAACACCAATATACTGATATCTCCCACAGAGCGGGAACTGAGAAACACCAATATGCAGATATCCCCCACAGAGCGGGGACCGAGAAACACCAATATACAGATATCTCCCACAGAGCGGGAACTGAGAGTCACCAATATGCAGATATCTCCCACAGAGCGGGGACTGAGAGTCACCAATATGCAGATATCTCCCACAGAGCGGGGACTGAGAGTCACCAATATGCAGATATCTCCCACAGAGCGGGGACAGAGAGTCACCAATATGCAGATATCTCCCACAGAGCGGGGACTGAGAGTCACCAATATACAGATATCTCCCACAGAGCGGGATCTGAGAGACACCAATATGCAGATATCTCCCACAGAACGGGGACTGAGAGTCACCAATATACAGATATCTCCCACAAAGAGGGATCTGAGAGTCACCAATATACAGATATCTCCCACAGAGCGGGGACTGAGAGTCACCAATATACAGATATCTCCCACAGAGAGGGATCTGAGAGACACCAATATACAGATATCTCCCACAGAGCGGGGACTGAGAAACACCAATATGCAGATATCTCCCACAGAGCGGGGACTGAGAGACACCAATATGCAGATATCTCCCACAGAGCGGGGACTGAGAGACACCAATATACAGACATCTCCCACAGAACAGGGACTGAGAGACACCAATATGCAGATATCTCCCACAGAGCGGGGACTGAGAGTCACCAATATGCAGATATCTCCCACAGAGCGGGGACTGAGAAACACCAATACGCAGATATCTCCCACAGAGAGGGATCTGAGAGACACCAATATACAGATATCTCCCACAGAGCGGGGACTGAGAAACACCAATATCTTAGAATCCCTACAGCACAGAAAGAGGCCATCTGGCCCATCGAGTCTGCACCGACCACAATCCCACCCAGGCCCCACCCCCATATATTTACCCACTAACCTATGCATCTCAGGACACTAAGGGCAATTTTAGCATGGTCAATCAACCTAACCCGCACATCTTTGGACTGTGGGAGGAAACCGGAGCACCCGGAGGAAACCCACGCAGACACGAGGAGAATGTGCAAACTCCACACAATATATAGATATCTCCCACAGAGCGGGGACTGAGAAACACCAATATGCAGATATCTCCCACAGAGCGGGGACTGAGAAACACCAATATGCAGATATCTCCCACAGAGCGGGGACTGAGAAACACCAGTATGCATATATCTCCCACAGAGCGGGGACTGAGAAACATCAGTATGCATATATCTCCCACAGAGCGGGGACTGAGAAACACCAATATGCAGATATCTCCCACAGAGTGGGGACTGAGAAACACCAATATGCAGATATCTCCCACAGAGCAGGGACTGAGAAACACCAATATGCAGATAACTCCCACAGAGCGGGGACTGAGAAACACCAATATGCAGATATCTCCCACAGAGCGGGGACTGAGAAACACCAATATGCAGATATCTCCCACAGAGCGGGGACTGAGAAACACCAATATACAGATATCTCCCACAGAGCGGGAACTGAGAGTCACCAATATGCAGATATCTCCCACAGAGCGGGGACTGAGAGTCACCAATATGCAGATATCTCCCACAGAGCGGGGACTGAGAGTCACCAATATGCAGATATCTCCCACAGAGCGGGGACTGAGAGTCACCAATATGCAGATATCTCCCACAGAGCGGGGACTGAGAGTCACCAATATACAGATATCTCCCACAGAGCGGGATCTGAGAGACACCAATATGCAGATATCTCCCACAGAACGGGGACTGAGAGTCACCAATATACAGATATCTCCCACAAAGAGGGATCTGAGAGTCACCAATATGCAGATATCTCCCACAGAGCGGGGACTGAGAGTCACCAATATACAGATATCTCCCACAGAGAGGCATCTGAGAGACACCAATATACAGATATCTCCCACAGAGCGGGGACTGAGAGACACCAATATACAGATATCTCCCACAGAGCGGGGACTGAGAGACACCAATATGCAGATATCCCCCACAGAGTGGGGACTGAGAGTCACCAATATGCAGATATCTCCCACAGAGAGGGATCTGAGAGTCACCAATATATAGATATCTCCCACAGAGAGGGGACTGAGAAACACCAATATGCAGATATCTCCCACAGAGCGGGGACTGAGAAACATCAGTATGCATATATCTCCCACAGAGCGGGGACTGAGAAACACCAATATGCAGATATCTCCCACAGAGTGGGGACTGAGAAACACCAATATGCAGATATCTCCCACAGAGCAGGGACTGAGAAACACCAATATGCAGATAACTCCCACAGAGCGGGGACTGAGAAACACCAATATGCAGATATCTCCCACAGAGCGGGGACTGAGAAACACCAATATGCAGATATCTCCCACAGAGCGGGGACTGAGAAACACCAATATACAGATATCTCCCACAGAGCGGGGACTGAGAGTCACCAATATACAGATATCTCCCACAGAGCGGGATCTGAGAGACACCAATATGCAGATATCTCCCACAGAACGGGGACTGAGAGTCACCAATATACAGATATCTCCCACAAAGAGGGATCTGAGAGTCACCAATATGCAGATATCTCCCACAGAGCGGGGACTGAGAGTCACCAATATACAGATATCTCCCACAGAGAGGCATCTGAGAGACACCAATATACAGATATCTCCCACAGAGCGGGGACTGAGAGACACCAATATACAGATATCTCCCACAGAGCGGGGACTGAGAGACACCAATATGCAGATATCTCCCACAGAGTGGGGACTGAGAGTCACCAATATGCAGATATCTCCCACAGAGAGGGATCTGAGAGTCACCAATATATAGATATCTCCCACAGAGAGGGGACTGAGAGTCACCTATATACAGATATCTCCCACAGAGCGGGGACTGAGAGTCACCAATATATAGATATCTCCCACAGAGCGGGGACTGAGAGACACCAATATACAGATATCTCCCACAGAGCGGGGACTGAGAGTCACCAATATATAGATATCTCCCACAGAGCGGGGACTGAGAGTCACCAATATACAGATATCTCCCACAGAGTGGGGACTGAGAGTCACCAATATACAGATATCTCCCACAGAGCGGGGACTGAGAAACACCAATATACAGATATCTCCCACAGAGCGGGGACTGAGAAACACCAATATACAGATATCTCCCACAGAGAGTCACAGAATCATACAATGCAGAAAAGGTATTTTGGCCAATCGAGTCTGCACCGACAATAACAACCAGTTGCACTAATCCCATTTTCCTGCACCATATAAATTTTAAAGGTTGTAAAGTTTCCGGCCTCCACTACCTTCCCAGGCAGCGCATTCCAGGTTCCCACCACCTACCCTGAGTGAAAAAATGTTTTTACAAATCCCCTCTGAATCTCCTGCCCCTCACCCTAAAACTGTGCCCCCTCGTGATTAACCCCTCAACCAAGGGGTTCCTACTCATCCTATCCATACGCCTCATAATCTTCTACACCTCAATCATGTCACCCCTCATCCTTCTCTACTCTAAAGAAAGCAATGATGTGGAGATGCCGGCGTTGGACTCGGGTAAACACAGTAAGAAGTTTAACAACACCAGGTTAAAGTCCAACAGGTTTATTTGGTAGCAAAAGCCACACAAGCTTTCGGAGCTCCAAGCCCCTTCTTCAGGTGAGTGGGAATTCTGTTCACAAACAGGGCATATAAAGACACAGACTCAATTTACATGAATAATGGTTGAAATGCGAATACTTACAGCTAATCAAGTCTTTAAGATACAAACAACGTGAGTGGAGAGAGCATCAAGACAGGCTAAAAAGATGTGTATTGTCTCCAGACAAGACAGCCAGTGAAACTCTGTGGGGGTTACAAATAGTGGGACATGAACCCAATATCCCGGTTGAGGCCGTCCTCATGTGTGCGGAACTTGGCTATCAGTTTCTGCTCAGCGACTCTGCGCCGTCGTGTGTCGTGAAGGCCGCCTTGGAGAACGCTTACCCGAATATCAGAGGCCGAATGCCCGTGACCGCTGAAGTGCTCCCCAACAGGAAGAGAACAGTCTTGCCTGGTGATTGTCGCAGCGTCTGCATGGTTTCCCCAATGTACCATGCCTCGGGACATCCTTTTCGGCAGCATATCAGGTAGACAACGTTGGCCGAGTCGCAAGAATATGTACCGTGCACCTGGTGGATGGTGTTCTCACGTGAGATGATGGCATCCGTGTCGATGATCCGGCACGTCTTGCAGAGGTTGCTGTGGCAGGGTTGTGTGGTGTCGTGGTCACTGTTCTCCTGAAGGCTGGGTAGTTTGCTGCGGACAATAGTCTGTTTGAGGTTGTGCGGTTGTTTGAAGGCAAGAAGTGGGGGTGTGGGGATGGCCTTGGCGAGATGTTCGTCTTCATCAATGACATGTTGAAGGCTCCGGAGGAGATGCTGTCGCTTCTCCGCTCCGGGGAAGTACTGGACGACGAAGGGTACTCTGTCCACTGTGTCCCGTGTTTGTCTTCTGAGGAGGTCGGTGCGGTTTTTCGCTGTGGTGCATTGGAACTGTTGATCAATGAGTCGAGCGCTGCATCCTGTTCTTATGAGGGCATCTTTCAGTGTCTGGAGGTGTCCGTTGCGATCCTCCTCATCCGAGCAGATCCTGTGTATACGGAGGGCTTGTCCGTAGGGGATGGCCTCTTTAACATGTTTAGGGTGGAAGCTGGAGAAGTGGAGCATCGTGAGGTTATCCATGAGCTTGCGGTACAGTGAGGTGCTGAGGTGACCGTCCTTAATGGAGATCCGTGTGTCCAAGAATGCAACCGATTCCGGAGAGTAGTCCATGGTGAGTCTGATGGGGGGATGGAACTTGTTGATGTCATCATAGAGTTGTTTCAGTGATTGTTCACCATGAGTCCATATTGTCTGGAGACAATACACATCTTTTTAGCCTGTCTTGATGCTCTCTCCACTCACGTTGTTGGTATCTTAAAGATTTGATTAGCTGTAAGTATTTGCATTCCAACCATTATTCATGTAAATTGAGTCTGTGTCTTTATGTGCCCTGTTTGTGAACAGAATTCCCACTCACCTGAAGGAGCTTGGAGCTCCGAAAGCTTGTGTGGCTTTTGCTACCAAATAAACCTGTTGGACTTTAACCTGGTGTTGTTAAACTTCTTACTAAAGAAAGCAATCCAAGCCTATCCAGTCTCTCCATCTAGCTCAAATGTTCCATCCCATGCAACATCCTGTGAACCTCCTCTGTACATCCTCCAGTGCAATCACATCCTTCCTATAGAGAGTTGACCAGAACAGCACACAGCACTCCAGCTGTGGCCTAACCAATGTTCTATACAGCTCCAGCATTACCTCTTTGCTCTTGTAGTTTATGTCATGACAGATAAAAGCAAGTGTACCATATTCCATCTTAACTGTCCTATTCATCTGCTCTGTCACATTCTGGGATCGATGAATAAGTACCCCCCCAGATCCATCTGTTCTTCTGAGCTTCCCAGTGTCCTTCCATTCATTAAATATTCCGTTGTCTTGTTACTTCTTCCAAGGTGCATCAGCTCATACTTATCAAGGTTAAATCCCATCTGCCACTGCTCTGCCCACCTGACCAACCCATCCTTTCTTCCTGTAACCTATGTTGTGGGAAATGTACCACTGAGTCAGGCTTGAAGGTTTCAAGAATACAGTTTTATTTTAACGAAGCTTCATGGAGACAAGGCACTAACAAGCAGCAAACCTTCTCTCAATGAGACAATAGGAGCAGTCCATCTTCGGGGCGGCACGGTAGCACAGTGGTTAGCTGCTTCACAGCTCCAGGGTCCCGGGTTCGATTCCCGGCTCGGGTCACTGTCTGTGTGGAGTTTGCACATTCTCCTCGTGTCTGCGTGGGTTTCCTCCGGGTGCTCCGGTTTCCTCCCACAGTCCAAAGATGTGCGGGTTAGGTTGATTGGCCAGGCTAAAAAAAAATTGCCCCTTAGAGTCCTGGGATGCGTAGGTTAGAGGGATTAGTGGGTAAAATATGTGGGGGTAGGGCCTGGGTGGGATTGTGGTCGGTGCAGACTCGATGGGCCGAATGGCCTCCTGCACTGTAGGGTTTCTATGATTTATACCCTTTACACAATAGATGGATCGGACATCTAGCCATTATCACATCGTTGTAACCAAGTAGGTGATCGATCGTTAACACATCGTTATAGACAAATACAGACAGATACAGACATAAGCATGTTAACATCGCATTGTTCTATGAATGGATACATTTCCTACATCAGTGACCATCAATGGTTTTAGTTTCAGTCTATTCATATAGTAATTTACAGTAATTGGTTTCCCTGCAGTTATGTATTCCCGATCCCACCTATAGCTAATCTCGTTATCCACCCCTATTGTCCTTATCCTAAAGAGTGCCTCAAGCCCTGGCTGGCTTCCTGTAGGATTTGATTCCTGCATGTTTAACTTTGAATAGCTGTCCTTTATGTTTTAATCTCAGGTGGCTGCCTGTACTGAAAGTCAGTGCCTGTTTAATGTCTCTTTCCCAGGTGACTGTTTATGTGCCAGGTAGCCATTTTATGTGTACCCATCTGTATATTTTTCCCACTTCAGTCCCCACTTTTGGTCGGATTATGAGTTTCACTAATCCCTAGACAAACAGGTTTATGTGTATAATTCTTTGTTCTTCTTCTTTCCTTCTTCGTTTCTTCTGATGTCTTTGGGGATCTTCATAGAATCATAGAAAACCCACAGTGCAGAAAGAGGCCATTTGGCCCATTGAGTCTGCACCGACCACAATCCCACCCCGGTCCTACCCCCATATCCCTACATATTTTACCCGCTAATCCCTCTAACCTACGCATCTCAGGACACTAAGGGGCAATGTTGGCATGGCCAATCAACCTAACCCGCACATCTTTGGACTGTCGGAGGAAACCCGAGCACCCGGAGGAAACCCACGCAGACACGAGGGGAATGTGCAAACTCCACACAGACAGTGACCCAAACCGGCAATCGAACCCAGGTCCCTGGAGCTGTGAAGCAGCAGTGCCGCCCGATCTTCATCAGGGTTTCTTCTTTGATGTATACACTGGCTCCTGGCACAATTCTAGTCACCATCACCTTGCAACAGACTTTTAGGCATCCAACAATTAGACAACAGACAATTACAATGGAAATGAGTGACCAATCCATTTTAGAAGTAAGATTTCCAGGACCCCCCCACTAGCCATTCCAGCCAGTTACTTCCTTTCTTGGGTCCCTGTCTGAAGCTATCAAGTTGTTCTCTGATGCTATTGATGACCTGTGTAATGTTATAGGACTCGTCTGTGACATGGGTTATGCATCTATTGCCTATAATTGTACACACTCCCCCTTGTTGTGCTAACTGATAGTCCACTGCGTATTGTGTCTGTTGTGCATATAGTCTCAGTTCAGCCATTTCTTGGTTTACAGCCTCCAGTGCTTTTGAACTGCTGTTTCCCAGGACTGTTAGTCCACAAACAATATGATTCCTATTCTTTGCACTAATCACTCCTGCTGCCCCCTCTCCACCCCCCCCCCCAAGAGATAAGGCTCTAAGGAACCCATATCCCAGTGAGGATCCCATTGTGCCCGGGGCTTCCCAGTCAGCGCAGAATTCTTTGCTGATAGCCTGAGTTACTATTCTCCTCTGAATATGCCCCTTCTGAGGGCATGGAACAGTCAGTGGTCCTATTGTTCCTGCTGCAAAACGGTTTGGGAGGTTTGGTGTTTCTGTCATGTAAGTACCATTGAAGAGGAACATATATCCCTTCTTAGCCCGGTAACATTTAGTGTCTTGATTATGAGTTTGTTCATATTGCCAATTGTTCGGTTTACTTGACTCCCCGTTTGATCCCACCACCTGGTAAGTATAAATGGGGATGTCCATTTGGCTGAGCTTACGTGAGTTCCATTGCATTGTCCACAAATAAGCTGTCTTCCCGCGGTTATGTTCAGACATTTCTGTTCATCACAAGTGCAAGTAAACTGTCCCTTATTAACCCTGATGTGGAGATGCCGGCGTTGGACTGGGGTGAACATAGTAAGAAGTTTAACAACACCAGGTTAAAGCCACACAAGCTTTCGGAGCCTTAAGCCCCTTCTTCAAGTGAGTGGGAATTCTGTTCACAAACAGGGCATATAAAGACACAAACTCAATTTACAGAATTATGGTTGGAATGCGAATACTTACAGCTAATCAAGTCTTTAAGATACAAACAATGTGAGTGGAGAGAGCATCAAGACAGGCTAAAAAGATGTGTATTGTCTCCAGACAGGACAGCTAGTGAGACTCTGCAGGTCCAGGCAAGCTGTGGGGGTTACAGATAGTGTGACAAGACCCCAATATCCCGGTTGAGGCCGTCCTCGTGTGTGCGGAACTTGGCTATCAGTTTCTGCTCAGCGACTCTGCGCCGTCGTGTGTCGTGAAGGCCGTCTTGGAGAACGTTTACCTGAATATCAGAGGCCGAATGCCCGTGACCGCTGAAGAGCTCCCCAACTGTTCTCTTCCTGTTGGGGAACACTTTAGCAGTCACGGGCATTCAGCCTCTGATATTCGGGTAAGCGTTCTCCACTTATCATTCCCCCCACATTACAATCTCTATCATTTATGTAAATAACAAACAATAAGGGATCAATAAGGGACCAAGCACTGACCCTTCTGGTACGCCTATGGACACTGGCCTCCAGTTACTCAACAGCCTTCTACCTTTGTGTCCTATCACTCAGCCAATTTCTGATCCATCTCACCAAGTTTCCCTGAATTCCATGTGATTCAACCTTCTCAATCAATCTGGCACGTGGGGCCTTGTCAAAGGCATTGCTAAAATCCATATAAACTGTATCAACTGAACTTCCCTCATCCACACATTCATTTACATTTTCAAAAAATTCTATAAAATTTGTTAGTCATGACCTTCCCCTGACAAAGCCATGCTGACTATCCAGGGGACTAAGAGACACCAAAATACAGATTTCTTCCTGATAGAGGGGACTAAGAGATGTCAATATACCAATATCACCAAGAAAGAAGACCGAGAGACATCAATATACAGATATCTCCAAGAGAGAGGGGACTGAGGTGACACCAATATACAGATATATATAATATATAACATACAAGAATCAAAGAGTATGGAGAGAAAGCGAGAGTGGAATAGTGAAAGTGCATCATATCGAATGGTGGTGCAGGCTCGAAGGGCTGAATGGCCTACTCCAGCACCTATTTTCTATGTTTCTATACCTCCCGGCGAAAGAGGACTGTGAGATATCAATATAAGATATCGCCCATAGAGAGGAGACTGAGAGACAATAATGTCCAGGTATTTCCCTGCTGGAGAGGACTGAGAGACACCAGTCAGTGGACAGATATTGCACTGTGTGGGACTAAGGAACACCAGTCAGTGTAAAGATATCTGAGAGACAGAGAGGGAGAGAGAGAGAGGGGACTGAGAGACACCAGTTGGTGTTCAGATATCTCCCTGAGAGAGAGAGAGAGGGGACTGAGAGACACCAGTTGGTGTTCAGATATCTCCCTGAGAGAGAGAGAGGGGACTGAGAGACACCAGTTGGTGTTCAGATATCTCCCTGAGAGAGAGAGAGAGAGAGATTCCAGCCAGTATCCAGATATCTCCTTGAGAGAGAGGGAGTGGACTGACAGACCCTAGTCAGTGTCCAGTTATCTCCCTGAGAGAGAGAAGGGGACCGAGAGACACCATTCAGTGTACAGATATCTCCTGAGAGAGAGAGAGAGAAGGGAGTGAGGGACACCAGTCAGTGTGTGGTTATCTCCAGGAGAGAGGGAGAGGCGACTGAGAGTTACCACTGAGAGAGAGAGAGGCCAGAGAGACACCAGTCAGTGTACAGATATCTCCTGAGAGAGAGAGAAAGGAATGAGTGACACCAGTCAGTGTATGGTTATCTCTGGGACAGAGAGAGAGAGGGGGCTGAGAGTTACCAGTCAGTGTATAGATATCTCCCAGAGAGAGAGAGAGGGCTGAGAGACTCCAGTCGGTGTAGATTTTTCTATTTCCCTGAGAGAGAAGGAGGCTGAGAGACTCCAGTCGGTGTACATATATCTATTTCCCTGAGAGAGAAGGGGGCTGAGAGACTCCAGTCGGTGTACATATATCTCCCAGAGAGAGGGGGAGAGAGAAGGGAGTGAGAGACACCAATCAGTTTACGGTTATCTCTGGGAGAGAGAGGTGGGATGAGAGTTACCAGTGACAGAGAGGGCTGAGAGACACCAGTCAGTGTACAGATTTCTGAGAGAGAAAGAGACACCGGTCAGTGTGCAGACATCTCCCAGCGAGAAAGGTGCGAGTGACACTAGTCAGTGCACAAATTTCTCCCTGAGAGCGAGAGAGAGAGAGAGGACCGAGACACACCAGTCAGTGCACAGATATCTCCCTGAGAGAGAGAGGAAGGACTGAAAGACACGAGTCAGTGCACAGATATCTCCGTGAGGGGGAGAGAGAAGGGACTGAGACACACCAGTCTGCACAGATATCTCCCAGAGAGAGAGATGGCACTAGGAGATACCAGACAGTGCACAGATATCTCCCAGAGAGAGAGATGGCACTAGGAGATACCAGACAGTGCACAGATATCTCCCAGAGAGAGAGATGGCACTAGGAGATACCAGACAGTGCACAGATATCTCCCAGAGAGAGAGATGGCACTAGGAGATACCAGACAGTGCACAGATATCTCCCAGAGAGAGAGATGGCACTAGGAGATACCAGACAGTGCACAGATATCTCCCAGAGAGAGAGATGGCACTAGGAGATACCAGACAGTGCACAGATATCTCCCTGAGAGAGAGGAAGAGAGAGATGGCACTAGGAGATACCAGACAGTGCACAGATATCTCCCAGAGAGAGAGATGGCACTAGGAGATACCAGACAGTGCACAGATATCTCCCTGAGAGCGCAAGAAGATTGAGAGATACCAGTAGAGTCATAGAGGTTTACAGCATGGAAACAGGCCCTTCGGCCCAACTTGTTCATGCCACTGTTTTTTTAAACCCCTAAAATAATCCCAATTGCCCACATTTGGTCCATACCCCTGCATTCCCATCTTACCCATGTAACTGTGTAAACGCTTTTTAAAAGACAAAATTGTACCCACCTCTCCTACTACCTCTGGCAGCTTGTTCCAGACACTCACCACCCTCTGTGTGAAAGAATTGCCCAGTGAGTATACGGTTATCCCCCAGAGTCAGAGAGAGAGGGGACTGAGAGACAGCAGTTAATGTACTGATACCAGTCAAGGTACAGATATCTTCCTGAGAGAGAGACTGAGAATCACCAATCAGTGTACAGATATCTCCCTGAGAGACAGAGGTGCTGACAAACACCAGTCAGTGTACAAATATCAGTGTACCTCCCTGAGAGAGAGAGGAGACTGAGAGACAGCAGTCAGTTACAGATATCTCCCTGAGAGAGGGGGAGGGGACTGACAGACGTTAGTCAATGCCCAGTTAGCTCCCTGAAGGGGAAGGGGGACTGAGAGAGACCAGTCAATGTACGGATACCTCCCTGAGAGAGGGGGGACTCAGAGAGACCAGTCAGTGCACAGGTATCTCCCTGAGTGAGAGAGAGGAGACTGAGAGACACCAGTCAATGCACAGATATCCCCCTGACAGAAAGAGGCGAGAACTGAGAGACATTAATTTATGTACAGATATCTTGTTGAGAGATTGGACTGAGAGACACCTGCCAGTTTAGAGAATTCTGCCTGAGAGAGAGGGACAGAGAGATACCAGCGAGGAAGAGAGGGGCTGATAGACACCAGTCAGTGTGCAGATATTTTCCGTGATAGAGAGAGAGGGGACTGCGAGGTACCAGTCAGTGTACAGATATCTCCCTGAGAGAGAGAGCGGGGGGACTGAGAGACACCAGTCAGTGTACAGATATCTCCCTGAGAGAGAGAGAGCGGGGGGACTGAGAGACACCAGTCAGTGTACAGATATCTCCCTGAGAGAGAGAGAGCGGGGGGACTGAGAGACACCAGTCAGTGTACAGATATCTTCCTGAGCGAGAGAGGGGACTGAGAGATACCAGTGAGTGCACAGATATCTCCCTGAGAGAGAGAGAGAGGGGATTGAGAGACTCCAATCAGTGCACAGATATCTCCCTGAGAGAGAGAGGGAGGGGACTGAGAGACACCAGTCGGTGTACAGATATCTCCCTGAGAGAGAGGGGGGATTGAGAGACACCGGTCAGTGTACAGATATCTCCCTGAGAAAGAGTGGGGACTGACAGACGTTAATTTATATACAGATATCTTACTGAGAGATTGGACTGAGAGACACCAGCCAGTTTTGGGAATTATGCCTGAGAGAAGGGGCAGAAGGAGGACTGAGAGACACCAGTCAGTGTACAGATATCTCCCTGAGAGAGAGCGGGGAGACTGAGAGACACCAGTCAGTGTACAGATATCTCCCGAAGAAGGAGAGGGGCTGACAAACACCCGTCAGTGTACAAATACCTCCCTGAAAGAGAGAGGGGACTGAGAGACACCAGTTAGTGTACAAATACCTTCCTGAGAGAGAGAGGGGACTGGGAGACAGCAGTCAGTGTACAAATATAGAACAAAGAAAAGTACAATTTTGATGGCATTAGACAGGAACCTTCAAAAGTTGATTGGGGGAGTCTTTTGGCAGGCAACAGGATGGCTGGTGAGTGAGAGGCTTTCAAAAGTGTGTTAATCAGGGTTCAGGGTAAGCATATTCCTTTTAGAGTGAAGGGGCAAGGCTGCTAGAAGGAGGGAACCCTGGATGACTCGGGATACTGAGGCCCTCATCAAGTAGAAGAAGGAGGCACATGACATGCATAGGCAGCTGGGATCAAGTGGATCCTTTGAAGAGTATCGAGGGTGTAACAGATAAATCAGGAGGGCAAAAAGGAGACACAAGATTGCTTTGGCAGATAAGGCAAAGGAAAATCAAAAGAGCTTCTACGAACACATAAAGGACAAAAGAGTAACTGGACAGAAAATAGGACCTCTTAAGGATCAACAAGCTCACCTATGTGTGGATCCACAAAAGATCCTAAATTAATATTTCTCATCAGCATTTACTGTTGAGAAATGCATGGATGTCAGGGAACTTGGGGAAATAAATGGTGATGTCTTGAGGAGTGTACATATTACAGAGGAGGAGGTGCTGGAAGTCTTAAAGCACATCAAGGTAGATAAATCCCCAGGACCTGATGAAGTGTATCTCAGGACGTTGTGGGAGGCGAGGGGGGAAATTGCGGATCCTCAAGGAGAGGTATTTGATCCATCAACAGCCACAGGTGAGGTGCCTGAAGATTGGAGAGTGGCAAATGTTGTGCCTTTGTTTAAAAAGGGTTGCAGGGAAAAGCCTGGGAACTACAGGCCAGTGAGCCTCACATCTGTAGTGGCTAAGTTGTTAGAAAGTATTTTGAGAGACAGGATCTACAGGCATTTAGAGATGCAATGACTGATTAGGGACAGTCAGCATGGCTTTGTGAGTGGAAAATCATGTCTCACAAATTTGAGTGTTTCAAAGGGGTAACCAAGAAGGTAGATGAGGGCAGTGCAGTCGATATGGACTTTAGCAAGGCCTTTGACAAGCTACCACATGGTAGGTTGTTGCATCAGGTTAAATCTCACGGGATCCAGGGTAAGGTAGCCAATTGGATACAAAATTGTCTTCTTGACAGAAGCCAGAGGGTGGTTGGAGAGGGTTGTTTTTCAAAATGGAGGCCTATGACCAGCAGTGTGCCTCAGGGATCAGTGCTGGGTCCACTGTTATTTGTCATTTATATTAATGATTTGGATGAGAATTTAGGAGGCATGGTTAGTAAGTTTGAAGATGACACCAAGATTGATGGCATAGTGGACAGTGAAGAATGTTATCTCGGATTGCAATAGGATCTTGATCAATTGGGCCAGTAGGCTGATGAATGGCAGATGGAATTTAATTTAGATAAATGCGAGGTGATGCATTTTGGTAGATGAAACCAGGCAGGATTTACTCAGTTAATGGTAGGGCGTTGGGGAGAGTTATAAAACAAAGAAATCTAGAGGTACAGGTAATAAATAGCTCCCTGAAAGTGGAGTCACAGGTGGACAGAGTGATGAAGAAGGCATTCGGCATGCTTTGTTTCATTGGTCAGAACATTGAATACAGGAGTTGGGATGTCTTGTTGAAGTTGTACAAGACATTGGTGAGGCCACACTTGGAACACTGTGTACAGTTCTGGTCAACCTATTATAGGATGGATATTATTAAACTAGAAAGAGTGCAGGAAAGATTTACTAGGATGCTACTGGGACTTGATGGTTTGAGTTAGAAGGAGAGGCTGGAACTTTTTTCCGTGGAGCGTAGGAGACTTAGGGGTGATATTATAGCGGACTTTAAAATAATGAGGGGCATAAATCAGCTAGGTAGTCAACGTATTTTCCAAAGGTCGGGGAGTCTAAATCTAGAGGGCATAGGTTTAAGGTGAAAGGGGAGAGATACAAAAGGGTCCAGACGGGCAAGCTTTCCACACAAAGGGTGGTGAGTGTCTGGAACAAGCTGCCAGAGGTAGTAATAGAGGCGGGTACAATTTTATCTTTTAAAAAGTATTTGGACAGTTGTATGGGTAAATGGGTGTAGAGGGATATGGGCCAAATGCGGGCAATTGGGACTAGCTTAATGGTTAAAAAAAGGGCGGCATGGGCAAGTTGGGCCGAAGGGCCTGTTTCCATGCTGTAAATCTCTATGACTATGACTGTTTGTGATTTATATAAACGATCTGGAAGGTGTAACCTGTTTGTGATTTATATAAACGATCTGGAAGAAGGTGTAACTGGGGTGATCTGTAAGTTTGTGGACGACACGAAAATGGCTGGACTTGCAGATAGTGAGGAACATTGTCAGAGGCTACAGATGGATATAGATAGGCTGGAAATTTGGGCAAAGAAATGGCAGATGGAGTTCAATCCAGATAAATGCGAAGTGATGCATTTTGGTAGAACTAATGTAGGGAGGAGCTATACGATAAATGGCAGAACCATAAAGGGTGTAGATACGCAGAGGGACCTGGGTGTGCAGGTCCACACATCCTTGAAGGTGATGTCACAGGTGGAGAAGGTGGTGAAGAAGGCATATGGCATGCTTGCCTTTATAGGACGGGGCATAGAGTATAAAAGTTGGGGTCTGATGTTGCAGATGTATAGAATGTTGGTTCGGCCGCATTTGGAATACTGCGCCCAGTTCTGGTCGCCACACTACCAGAAGGACGTGGAGGCTTTAGAGAGAGTGCAGAGGAGGTTTACCAGGATGTTGCCTGGTATGGAGGGTCTTCGTTATGAGGAGAGATTGGGTAAACTGGGGTTGTTCTCACTGGAAAGACGGAGGATGAGGGGAGACTTAATAGAGGTGTATAAAATTATGAAAGGCATAGATAGGGTGAACGGTGGGAAGCTTTTTCCCAGGTTGGTGGTGACGTTCACGAGGGGTCATAGGTTCAAGGTGAGGTGGGGGGAGGTTTAACACGGATATCAGAAGGACGTATTTTACACAGAGGGTGGTGGGGGCCTGGAATGCGCTGCCGGGCAAGGTGGTGGAGGCGGACACACTGGGAACGTTTAAGACTTATCTAGATAGCTACATGAACGGAGTGGGAATGGAGGGATACAAAAGAATGGTCTAGTTTGGACCAGGGAGCGGCGCAGGCTTGGAGGGCCGAAGGGCCTGCTCCTGTGCTGTATTGTTCTTTGTTCTTTGTCTATGACTGGTGTCTGTCAGTCCCCCCTCTCAGGTTAATTCTATAAAGTGGCTGGTATGTCTCAGTCCAATCTCTCAGCAAGATATCTGTACATAAATGCGGGCAATTGTGACTAGCTTAATGGTAAAAAATGGGCAGCATGAACAAGTTGGGCTGAAGGGCCTGTTCCCATGCTGTAAATCTCTATGATTCTATTCATGTAAATCTCCCTGAGAGCGAGAGAGGGGACTGCGAAACAGCAGTCAGTGTACAGGTTAAGCTTTTTTTAAGTTTATTCATCTGGAATTCAACCCAGGTTCCTGAAATGTGAGACAGCAGCGCTAACTACTAAAGTTTAAAGTTTATTTATTATTGTCACAAGTAGGCTTACATTAACACTGCAATGAAGTTACTGTGAAAATCCCCGAGTCGTCACACGTCGGCACCTGTTCGGGTTACACTGAGGGAGAATTTAGCATGGCCAATGCACCCTAACCAGCACATCTTTCAGACTGTGGGAGGAAACAGGAGCACCCGGAGGAAACCCATGCAGACACAGAGAGAACGTAAAGACTCCGCACAGACAGTGACCCAAGGTCGGAATTGAACTCGGGTCCGTGGCACTGTGAGGCAGCAGTGCTCACCACTGTGCCACCGTACGATATCTCCCAGAGGACCTGAGAGACAGCAGTCAGTGTATCGATATAGAACAAAGAAGAGTACAGCACTGGAACTTGCTCTTCGGCTCTCCAAGCCTGTGCCGATCATGATGCCCTAACTAAACTAAAAAAAAGCTTCTGCCCTTACTCCGTCCAAATTCCTCTATTTCCTCCCATGAGAGAGAGAAAGGACTGAGAGACCCCAGTCAGTGTATGAATATCTGTATTTACCCCTTAGTGTCAGAGGGACTAGTTACAGTAAATACATGGGGCTATGGTCAGTGCAGACCTCCTTCTGCACTGTAGGATTCTATGATTTGCCTGAGAGAGAGAGACTGAGAGGCATCAGTCAGTAAACAGATATGTCTCTCAGAGAGGGAGAGAGAGGGACTGAAAGAGAGCATTCAGTGTACAGATATCTCCCTGAGAGAGACTGAGAGCAGTCAATGACAGATATCTCCCTGAGAGAGAAAGGGGACTGAGAGAGAGCATTCCGTGTACAGATATCTCCCTGTGAGAGACAAGGAACTGACTGAGAGCATTCCGTGTACATATATCTCCCTGAGAAAGAGGGACTGAGTTACACCAGTCAATGCACAGATATCTCTCAGAGAGAGAGAGAGAGAGACTGAGAGCAGTCAGTGACAGATATCTCCCTGAAAGAGGGGTGGAGGGGGGTGGGAGGCTGACTGAGAGAGAGCGGTCAGCATACAGACACCTCCCTGAGAGATGGAAGAGTGCTGACTGAGAGAGAGCAGTCAGCATACAGACACCTCCCTGAGAGATGGAGGAGTGCTGACTGAGAGAGAGCAGTCAGCATACAGAAACCTCCCTGAGAGATGGAAGGGTGCTGACTGAGAGAGAGCAGTCAGCATACAGACACCTCCCTGAGAGATGGAAGGGTGCTGACTGAGAGAGAGCAGTCAGCATACAGACACCTCCCTGAGAGATGGAAGGGTGCTGACTGGGAGAGAGCAGTCAGTGACAGATAGCTGTGCTGACTGTGTGAGCTCGCTATCGTCCCAGGGCTTCATGTTAAACAGTCTCTTGCCTTGTTCCAGATGACTGCTCGAATGTCCGCCTTTGTCGGTTGTTAACATTAACACAACAATTGCACCTGCAGAAACAACAACTCAGATTAGTGTGTGGTGGTTCATTTTGGCAGGTCGAATAGGTTGAAAGAATATAATATTAAGGGTAAGACGCTTGGCAGTGTGGAAGATCAGAAGGATCTTGGGGTCCGGGTTCATAGGACACTCAAAGCAGCGTCGCAGGTAGAGGCTGTGGTTAAGAAGGCGTACTGGCCTTCATCAGTAGAGGAATTGAGTTCAGAAATCGGGAGATAATGCTGCAGCTGTATAGGACCCTGGTCATACCCCACCTGGAGTACTGTGCCCAGTTCTGGTCGCCTCATGACAGAAAGGATGTGGAAGCCATAGAAAGGGTGCAGAGGAGATTTACAAGGATGTTGCCTGGATTAGGTGGCATGCCTTATGAGGATAGGTTGAGAGAGCTCGGTCTTTTCTCCTTGGAGAGGCGAAGGATGGGAGGTGACCTGTTAGAGGTGTATAAGATGTTGAGGTGTATTGATAGAGTGGATTCTCAGAGGCTTTTACCCAGGGCTGAAATGGTTGCCACAAGAGGTCATAGGTTTAGGGTGCTGGGGAGTAGGTACAGAGGAGATGTTAGGGGTAAGTTTTTCACTCGGAGGGTGGTGGGTGCGTGGAATTGACTGCCGGTAGTAGTGGTGGAGGTGGATTCGATAGGGTCTTTTAAGAGACTTTTGGATAAGTTCATGGAAGTTAGTAAGATAGAGGGTTATAGGTAAGCCTAGTAGGTAGGGACATGTTCAGTGCAACTTGTGGGCTGAAGGGCCTGTTTGTGCTGCAGCTTTTCTATGTTCTATAAATGGAGCAGGACAGAAACATAGAAACATAGAAACCCTACAGTGCAGGAGGCCATTCGGCCCATCGAGTCTGCACCGACTACAATCCCACCCAGGCCCTACCCCCACATATTTACCCGCTAATCCCTCTAACCTACGCATCCCAGGACTCTAAGGGACAATTTTTAACCTGGCCAATCAACCTAACCTGCACACCTTTGGACTGTGGGAGGAAACCGGAGCACCCGGAGGAAACCCACGCAGACACGAGGAGAATGTGCAAACTCCACACGGACAGTGACCCGAGCCGGGAATCGAACCCGGGACCCTGGAGCTGTGAAGCAGCAGTGCTAACCACTGTGCTACCGTGCCGCCCTACAGATTTCCAGAATGTTCCACAGGTCACAGAGAGTTCGTCAAAACGTGCTGTCAGTCTTGTGAAAGAAAGTGGCTGCTTAGGAAGGGAGGCCATGTGAGGGGGAGGGGAAAGTGAGGGGGAAGGGAGAGAGTGAGGGAGAGAGTGAAGGACAGATTGGGGAGGGGAGTGAGTGAAGTACAGTGTGACAAAGAAATGGTTGTCTAACTGAAGACATACCTTGGTTCTGTCTGCACAAAGGCGGACACAGATAAGATAGCAGAAATGTTGGGGATCACACGGTTTAATGAGAGAACTGAAGGAAATCAGCATTAGTGGGGAAATGGTGTTGTGGAAACTGATGGCATTGAAGGTGGATAAATCCCCAGGGCCTGATAATCTTCATCCCAGAGTACTTCATCCAGAGAAGTGGCCCTGGAAATAGTGGATGCATTTGGTGGTCATCTTCCAGGATTCTATAGACTCTGGAACAGTTCCTCCAGATTGGAGGGTAGCAAATGTAACCCCACTATTTAAAAAGGGAGGTAGCGAGAAAACAGGAAATTACCCGTAAAGATGGCTTGGTTAAACTGCAGGCCCGATTCTCTGAGTCCCTCTGGTCCGTCGTCACGAAGGTGAGTCTCGATGGCAGCTTCTTCCTTCCTTCCTTCTCTGGTCAGTCTTCCAAATGGTCAGGGCCGCCTCCCTCGTCGAGTCTTCGCTGCTGGTGTGTCTGAGATGTGTCCCTTTATCCCCCAGCCTGCTTGCCTTTCCAGAAACTTTTCTGGCTCCCGGCCAATGAGGTCCCAGGAGGGGGTTCCAATACCCAGTGGGTTTCTTGATGTCTGCCTGACAGGACACCAGGGTCTGCCCCCCAGGTGTCCATCTCCATTCTGCTGCTTACATGTAACTGCAGGAACTCTCGGTGACAGAAAGTCTGGCCCGATCTGGGCTTCTAACAATAGGCCGGTGCATTTCAATGAGGTGCAATGATCTCCTGCTAAGTATCAGTAGAGTGCAACGACCTTTGATGGGTGGTTGATGGGTCAGGCATGTTTGTGTATTTGTACAATTGGCCTGCCTGATGTTTGACTGTGTTTGATTTTCATATGCCCAATTCTTTAATTTAGGATATCCAATTTTATCAGCCTTAAAACTAGGCCCTGTTTATATCACCACACCACATCATGTGTAATTTGGATAAACGTGAGCTTATCCACTTTACGAGCAAGAATAGGAAGGGAGGTTCCTATCTGAATAACCATAAATTGAAGGAGGCGAATGTGCGATGAGATCAGAGTGTCCTCGTACACCAGTCAATGAAGGGAAGCATGCAGCTGCAGCAGGCAGTAAAAAAGGAAAATGGAATGGCAGCTTTCATTGCGAGAGGCTTTGAGTAGGGATGTCTTGCTGCAATTATATAGGGCCTTGGTGAGGCCACATCTGGAATATCACTCTCTCTCTGTCTGAAATTCTTTCTCTGTCTCTCTCTCCCTGTCTCTCTTTCTCTCTCTCTCCCTCTCTGTCTCTCTCCCTTTCTCTGACAACACCAGGTTAAAGTCCAACAGGTTTATTTGGTAGCACGAGCTTTCGGAGTGTTGCCCCTTCATCAGGTGAGTGAAGAGTTCGGTTCACAAACAGGGCACATATAGACACAAACTCAATTACAAGATAATGGTTGGAATGCGAGTCTTTACAGATAATCAAGGCTTTACAGGTGCAGACAATGTGACTGGAGAGAGGGTCCATAGAAATCATAGAAACCCTACAGTGCAGAAAGAGGCCATTCGGCCCATCGAGTCTGCACCGACCACGATCCCACCAGGCCCTATCCCCATATCCCTACATATTTACCCGCTAATCCCTCTAATCTACGCATCCCGGGACACTTAGGGGCAATTTAGCATGGCCAATTAACCTAACCTGCACATCTTTGGACTGTGGGAGGAAACCGGAGCACCCGGAGGAAACCCACGCAGACACGAGGAGAATGTGCAAACTCCACACAGACAGTGACCCAAGCCGGGAATCGAACCCAGGTCCCTGGAGCTGTGAAGCAGCAGTGCTAACCACTGTGCTACCACTGAGCTAACCACTGTGCTACCGTGCCACCCCATCGAATCCTGCACTCACCTGATGAAGGGGCAATGCTCCAAAAGCTCGTGCTACCAAATAGACCTTTTGGACTTTAACCTGGTGTTGTGAGACTTCTTACTGTCTCTCTGTCTGAGTCTCTCTCTCTGTGTCTCTCCCTCCCTTCGTCTCTCGGTGTGTGTGTGTCTCTCTCTCTGTGTCTCTCCCTCCCTTCGTCTCTCGGTGTGTGTGTGTCTCTCTCTCTCCCTCAGTCTCTCTCTCTCTCTCTCTCTGTCTGTCCCTCTCTCAGTGTCTCTCTCTCTGTCTCTCTTTCTCTCTCTGTCTCTCTTTCTCTCTCTGTCTCTCTTTCTCTCTCTCGGTGTCTGTCTCTCGGTGTCTCTCTCTCGGTGTTTCTCTCTCGGTGTCTCTCGGTCTCTCTTTCTCTCTCTGTCTCTCTTTCTCTCTCTGTCTCTCTCTCGGTGTCTCTCTCTCGGTGTCTCTCTCTCGGTGTCTCTCTCTCAGTGTGTGTCTCTATCTCGGTGTGTCTCTCTCTCGGTGTCTCTCTCTCGGTGTCTCACAGTGTGTGTCTCTCTCTCGGTGTGTCTCTCTCTCAGTGTGTGTCTCTCAGTGTGTCTCTCTCTCTTGGTGTCTCTGTCTCTCAGTGTCTCTCTCAGTGTGTGTCTCTCTCTCGGTGTGTCTCTCTCTCGGTGTGTCTCTCTCTCGGTGTGTGTCTCTCTCTCGGTGTGTGTCTCTCTCTCAGTGTGTGTCTCTCTCTCAGTGTGTGTCTCTCTCTCAGTGTGTGTCTCTCTCTCTCAGTGTGTGTCTCTCTCTCGGTGTCTCTCAGTGTGTGTCTCTCTCTCGGTGTCTCTCTCTCTCAGTGTGTGTCTCTCAGTGTGTGTCTCTCTCGGTGTCTCTCTCTCTCAGTGTGTCTCTCTCTCTCGGTGTCTCTCTCTCTCAGTGTGTGTCTCTCTCTCGGTGTCTCTCTCTCTCAGTGTGTGTCTCTCTCTCGGTGTCTCTCTCTCTCAGTGTGTGTCTCTCTCTCAGTGTGTGTCTCTCTCTCAGTGTGTGTCTCTCTCTCGGTGTCTCTCTCTCTCAGTGTGTGTCTCTCTCTCGGTGTCTCTCTCTCTCAGTGTGTGTCTCTCTCTCGGTGTCTCTCTCTCTCAGTGTGTGTCTCTCAGTGTGTGTCTCTCTCGGTGTCTCTCTCTCTCAGTGTGTGTCTCTCTCTCGGTGTCTCTCTCTCTCAGTGTGTGTCTCTCTCTCGGTGTCTCTCTCTCTCAGTGTGTGTCTCTCTCTCAGTGTGTGTCTCTCTCTCGGTGTCTCTCTCTCTCAGTGTGTGTCTCTCTCTCGGTGTCTCTCTCTCTCAGTGTGTGTCTCTCTCTCGGTGTCTCTCTCTCTGTGTGTGTCTCTCTCTCGGTGTCTCTCTCTCTCGGTGTGTCTCTCTCTCGGTGTCTCTCTCTCTCAGTGTGTGTCTCTCTCTCGGTATCTCTCTCTCTGTGTGTGTCTCTCTCTCGGTGTCTCTCTCTCTCAGTGTGTGTCTCTCTCTCGGTGTCTCTCTCTCAGTGTGTGTCTCTCTTGCTGTTTGTACCCTATCCCTTTATTAATGCTTCAACCCATTTTCCCTCCTACTTCCTGCAGGATCATAGTCAGTGCTCCTCTCGAGAAGAACCAGACTGGCACCAGAACTGGCATAATCTACCGATGCCTGTACGCCACTGAGTCCTGCCAACCACTTTCTGTCGTGGGTAAGCTCTCTGCTTTGGGGTCTGCGGTGCTGATGGGCCATGTTGTGCGTTGTGATTGATGGTGTGTGAGCTGCTGTTCCTGCACAGGTAGGCAGGAGGTACACTTCCAACTCACCCACAGCATAGAACAGAAACTGTGAATGGGTGAGCGTCAGAGGGAGTGAGGGTGAGAGTCAGAGGGAGTGAGGGTGAGAGTCAGAGGGAGTGAGGGTGAGAGCCAGAGGGAGTGAGGGTGAGAGCCAGAGGGAGTGAGGGTGAGAGCCAGAGGGAGTGAGGGTGAGAGCCAGAGGGGATGAGGGTGAGAGTCAGAGGGGATGAGGGTGAGAGTCAGAGGGGATGAGGGTGAGAGTCAGAGGGAGTGAGGGTGAGAGCCAGAGGGAGTGAGGGTGAGAGCCAGAGGGAGTGAGGGTGAGAGCCAGAGGGAGTGAGGGTGAGAGCCAGAGGGAGTGAGGGTGAGAGTCAGAGGGAGTGAGGGTGAGAGCCAGAGGGAGTGAGGGTGAGAGTCAGAGGGAGTGAGAAACTATCATTCATTCGGACCCCGTCTGACCTCCATCTGGCCCCAGACTCACAGCAACATGACTGACTCCAAACTGGCTGCCAAGGGCAGCGAGGGACAGACAGTGCCAGTCACACCCCTCTCTGCGTGACTCCCTGACACAAAGATATGTAGAGGAAGTGGGGAGGCTGCAGAATGACTTGGACAGGCGAGGAGAGTGGGCGAGGAGAGTGGGCGAGGAGAGTGGGCGAGGAGAGTGGGCAAAGGAGTGGCAGATGGAATACAATGTGGGAAAGTGAGAGGTTGGGCACTCTGGTCGGAAGAATCGAGGCGTAGACTTGGTGGCACAGTGGGTTAGCACTGCTGCCTCACAGCGCCAGGGACCCGGGTTCGATTCCCGGCTTGGGTCACTGTCTGTGTGGAGTTTGCACATTCTCCCCGTGTCTGCGTGGGTTTCCTCCGGGTGCTCCGGTTTCCTCCCACATTCCAAAGAGGGTTAGGTGGATTGGCCATGCTAAATTGCCCCTTAGTGTCAGGGGGACTAGCTAGGGTAAATGCATAGGGTTATGGGGATAGTCCTGGGTGGGATTCTGGTCAGTGCAGACTCGATGGGCCGAATGGTCTCCTTCTGCACTGTATGATTCTGATTCTAAATGGGGAAAGGCTTTGGAAATCTGAAGCACAAAGGGACTTGAGAGCCCAGGTTCAGGACTCTCTTCAGGTTAACATGCTGGTTCAGTTGGCAGTTAGGAAGGCAAATTCAATGTTAGCATTCACTTCTGGAGGTCTAGAATACAAGAATAGGGATGTACTGCTGAGGCTGCATCAGGATCTGGCCAGACCCCGTTTGGAATATTGTGAGCAGTTGTGGGCCCCATACCTAAGGAAGGATGTGCTGGCCTTGGAGGGGGTCCAGAGGAGCTTCACAAGAATGATCCAGGAATGAAGGGTTTGTCATATGAGGAACGGTTGAAGATTCTGCGCCAATATTCGATGGAATTAAGAAGGATGAGGAGGGATCTAATTGAAACTTACAGAATACTGAGAGGCCGAGATGGAATGGGCATCGAAAGGATGTTTCCACTCGTGGCAGAGACGGGAACTCGAGGGCACAACCTCAGAGTGAAGGGACGCTCCTTTAAAACTGAGATGAGGAATTTCTTCAGCCAGAGGGCGGTGAATCTGTGGAACTCATTGTCACAGAAGGCTGTGGAGGCCAGGTCATTGAGTGTCTTTAAGACAGCGATAGATCAGTTCTTGATCAATAAGGGGGTCAAGGGTTACGGGGAGAAGGCAGGAGAATGGGGATGAGAATCATATCAGCCATGATGGAATGGTGGAGCAGACTCGATGGGCCAAATGGCCTAATTCTGCTCCTATATATTATGGTCTTATGGTCTGACCCTCACGCTCCCTCCAAGTGACTCTCTGACCCTCCCTCCCTCTGGGTTTCTCTCTGACCCTCCCTCTCTCCGAGTGTCTCTCTGACCCTCCCTCTCTCCGAGTGTCTCTCTGACCCTCATCTTCTCTCCGAGTGTCTCTCTGAACCTGCCTCTCATTCTGAGTGACTCTCTGACCCCCTCCCTCCGAGTGACTCTCCGACCCCCTCCCTCCGAGTGACTCTCTGACCATCCCCCTCCCTCCGAGTGTCTCTCTGACCCTCTCTCTCCCTCCGAGTGACTCTCTGACCCTCCCTCTCTATCCGAGTGACTCTCTGGCCCTCCCTCCGAGTGACTCTCTGGCCCTCTCCCTCCCTCCGAGTGACTCTCTGGCCCTCCCTCCGAGTGACTCTCTGGCCCTCTCCCTCCCTCCGAGTGACTCTCTGGCCCTCTCCCTCCCTCCGAGTGACTCTCTGGCCCTCTCCCTCCCTCCGAGTGACTCTCTGGCCCTCTCCCTCCCTCTGAGTGACTCTCTGACCCTCTCCCTCTGAGTGACTCTCTGACCCTCTCCCTCCCTCTGAGTGACTCTCTGACCCTCTCCCTCCGAGTGACTCTCTGACCCTCCCCCTCCCTCCGAGTGACTCTCTGACCCTCCCTCCGAGTGACTCTCTGACCCTCCCTCTGCGTGACTCTCTGACCCTCCCTCTCCCTCTGAGTGACTCTCTGACCCTCTCCGTCCGAGTGACTCTCTGACCCTCCCCCTCCCTCCGAGTGACTCTCTGACCCTCCCTCCGAGTGACTCTCTGACCCTCCCTCCGAGTGACCCTCTGACCCTCCCCCTCCCTCCGAGTGACTCTCTGACTCTCGCTCCGAGTGTCTCTCTGACCCTCCCTCTCTATCCGAGTGTCTCTCTGACCCTCCCTCTCTCTCCAAGTGACTCTCTGACCCTCCCTCTCCCTCCGAGTGACTCTCTGACCCTCTCTCTCTCTCTATCTGAGTGTCTCTCTGACCCTCCCTCTCCCTCCGAGTGTCTCTCTGACCTTCCCTCTCCCTCCGAGTGACTCTCTGGCCCTCTCCCTCCGAGAGCCTCTCTGACCCTCTCTCTCTCTCCGAGTGACTCTCTGACACTCCCCCCTCCCTCCGAGTGACTCTCTGACCCTCTCTCTCTATCCGAGTGTCTCTCTGACCCTCCCTCTCCCTCCGAGTGACTCTCTGGCCCGCTCCCTCCGAGTGACTCTCTGACCCTCCCCCTCCCTCCGAGTGACTCTCTGACCCTCCCTCCGAGTGACTCTCTGACCCTCCCTCCGAGTGACTCTCTGACCCTCCCTCTCTCTCTGAGTGACTCTCTGACCCTCCCCCTCCCTCCGAGTGACTCTCTGACCCTCCCGCCGATTGACTCTCTGACCCTCTCTCCGAGTGTCTCTCTGACCCTCCCTCTCTCTCCAAGTGACTCTCTGACCCTCCCTCTCCCTCCGAGTGACTCTCTGACCCTCTCTCTCTCTATCCGAGTGTCTCTCTGACCCTCCCTCTCCCTCCGAGTGTCTCTCTGACCCTCCCTCTCCCTCCGAGTGACTCTCTGGCCCTCTCCCTCCGAGTGACTCTCTGACCCTCCCTCTCTATCCGAGTGACTCTCTGACCCTCCCTCTCTCCAAGTGACGCTCTGACCCTCCCTCTCCCTCCGGGTGACTCTCTGACCCTCTCTCCGAGTTTCTCCCTGACCCTCCCCCTCTCTCCGAGTGACTCTCTGACCCTCCCTCTCTCCAAGTGACTCTCTGACCCTCCCTCTCCCTCCGAGTGACTCTCTGACCCTCCCTCCGAGTGACTCTCTGACCCTTCCTTCGACTGACTCTCTGACCCTCCCCCTCCCTCCAAGTGACTCTCTGACCCTCCCTCTCCCTCCGAGTGACTCTCTGACCCTCCCCCTCCCTCCAAGTGACTCTCTGACCCTCCCCCTCCCTCCAAGTGACTCTCTGACCCTCCCCCTCCCTCGAAGTGACTCTCTGACCCTCCCCCTCCCTCCAAGTGACTCTCTGACCCTCCCTCTCTCTCCGAGTGACTCTCTGACCCTCTCTCCGAGTGTCTCTCTGACCCTCTCTCTTCCTCCGAGTGACTCTCTGACCCTCCCTCTCTCTCCGAGTGTCTCTCTGACCCTCCCTCTCCCTCCGAGTGTCTCTCTGACCCTCCCTCTCCCTCCGAGTGACTCTCTGGCCCTCTCCCTCCGAGAGCCTCTCTGACCCTCTCTCTCTCTCCGAGTGACTCTCTGACACTCCCCCTCCCTCCGAGTGACTCTCTGACCCTCTCTCTCTATCCGAGTGTCTCTCTGACCCTCCCTCTCCCTCCGAGTGACTCTCTGGCCCGCTCCCTCCGAGTGACTCTCTGACCCTCCCCCTCCCTCCGAGTGACTCTCTGACCCTCCCTCCGAGTGACTCTCTGACCCTCCCTCTCTCTCCGAGTGACTCTCTGACCCTCCCCCTCCCTCCAAGTGACTCTCTGACCCTCCCCCTCCCTCGAAGTGACTCTCTGACCCTCCCCCTCCCTCCAAGTGACTCTCTGACCCTCCCTCTCACTCCGAGTGACTCTCTGACCCTCTCTCCGAGTGTCTCTCTGACCCTCTCTCTTCCTCCGAGTGACTCTCTGACCCTCCCTCTCTCTCCGAGTGTCTCTCTGACCCTCCCTCTCTCCGAGTAAGGAGAGTAAATGGAAAGTGGGAGGCCTTAAAAGGAGAAATTTTGAGAGTGCAGAGTTTGTATGTTCCTGTCAGGATTAAAGGCAAAGTAAATAGGAATAAGGAACCTTGGTTGTCGAGGGAGATTGTAACACTGATTAAGAGGAAGAGAGAGTTGTATGAAATGTACAGGCAGCAAGGAACACATCAGATGCTCGAGGAGTATAAAAAGTGCAAGAAGCTACTTAAGAGGGAAATCAGGAGGGCTAAAAGAAGACTTGAGGTTGCTTTGGCAGACAGAGTGAAGGAAAATCCAAAGAGCTTCTATAGGTATGTTAGGAGCAAAAGGATAGTGAGGGATAAAATTGGTCCTCTTGAAGACCAGAGTGGTAGACTGTGTATGGAACCAAAAGAGATGGAGGAGATACTAAATGGGTTTTTTGCATCCGTATTTACTGAGGAAACGGGCATGGAGTCTACGAAAATAGGGCAAACTGGTAGGGAGGCCATGGAACCGTTACAGATTAAAGGGGAGGAGGTGCTCGCTGTCTTGAGGCAAATCAGAGTGGATAAATCCCCAGGACCGGACAGGGTATTCCCACGGACCTTGAGGGAAGCTAGTGTTGAACTTGCAGGGGCCCTGGCAGACATATTTAAAATGTCAGTATTCACGGGGGAGGTGCCGGATGATTGGAGGGTGGCTCATGTTGTTCCGTTGTTTAAACAAGGTTCCAAAAGAAATCCGGGAAATTATCGGCCAGTAAGTTTGACGTCGGTGGTGGGCAAGTTATTGGAAGGTGTGATAAGGGATAGGATCTACAAATATTTGGATAGACAGGGACTTATTAGGGAGAGTCAACATGGCTTTGTGCGTGGTAAGTCATGTTTGACCAATCTATTAGAGTTTTTCGAGGAGGTTACCAGGAAAGTGGATGAAGGAAGGCGGTGGATGTTGTCTACCTGGATTTCAGCAAGGCCTTTGACAAGGTCCCTCATGGGAGGTTAGTTAGGAAGGTTCAGTCGCTGGGTATACATGGGGAGGTAGTAAATTGGATAAGACACTGGCTCAATGGAAGAAGCCAGAGAGTGGTTGTGGAGGATTGCTTCTCTGAGTGGAGGCCTGTGACTAGTGGTGTGCCGCAGGGATCGGTGTTGGGTCCATTGTTGTTTGTCATCTATATCAATGATCTGGATGATAATGTGGTAAATTGGATCAGCAAGTTTGCTGATGATACTAAGATTGGAGGTGTAGTGGACAGTGAGGAAGGTTTTCAAAGCTTGCAGAGGGATTTGAACCAACTAGAAAAATGGGCTGAAAAATGGCAAATGGAATTTAACGCAGACAAGTGTGAGATATTGCACTTTGGAAGGACAAACCAAAGTAGAACGTACAGGGTAAATGGTCGGACTCTGAAGGGTGCAGCTGAACAGAGGGATCTGGGAATACAGGTACAGAATTCCCTAAAAGTGACGTCACAGGTGGATAGGGTCGTAAAGAGTGCCTTTGGTACATTGGCCTTTATAAATCGGAGTATCGAGTATCGACTCCCAAAGGGAGTCAGGATGGCCGAGCGGTCTAAGGCGCTGCGTTCAGGTCGCAGTCTCCTCTGGAGGCGTGGGTTCAAATCCCACTCCTGACATTGATTTTAGGACGGCACGGTAGCACAGTGGTTAGCACTGCTGCTTCACAGCTCCAGGGTATCGGGTTCGATTCCCGGCTCGGGTCACTGTCTGTGTGGAGTTTGCACATGCTCCTCGTGTCTGCGTGGGTTTCCTCCGGGTGCTCCGGTTTTCTCCCACAGTCCAAAGATGTGTGGGTTAGGTTGATTGGCCAGGTTAAAAATTGCCCCTTAGAGTCCTGGGATGCGTAGGTTAGAGGGATTAGCGGGTAAATTAGCGGGTAAAAAAAAGGGATTAGCGGGTAGGGCCTGGGTGGGATTGTGGTCGGTGCAGACTCGATGGGCCGAATGGCCTCCTTCTGCACTGTCGGGTTTCTATGATTCTATGTTTCTATGATAAAAGTTGGAGTGTTATGGTAAGGTTATATAAGGCATTGGTGAGGCCGAATTTAGAGTATTGTGTACAGTCTTGGTCACCTAGTTACAGGAAGGATGTAAATAAGATTGAAAGAGTGCAGAGAAGGTTCACAAGGATGTTGCCGGGACTTGAGAAGCTGAGTTACAGAGAGAGATTGAATAGGTTGGGACTTTATTCCCTGGAGCGTAGAAGATTGAGGGGAGATTTGATAGAGGTGTATAAGATTTTGATGGGTATAGATAGAGTGAATGCAAGCAGGCTTTTTCCGCTGAGGCTAGGGGAGAAAAAAACCAGAGGGCATGGGTTAAGGGTGAAAGGAGAAAAGTTTAAAGGGAATATTAGGGGGGGCCTCTTCACGCAGAGAGTGGTGGGAGTGTGAAATGAGCTGCCGGATAAAGTGGTAAACTTTTAACATTTAAGAAAAACTTGGACGGGTTCATGGATGAGAGGGGTGTGGAGGTATATGGTCCAAGTGCAGGTCAGTGGGACTAGGCATAAAATGGTTCGGCACAGACAAGAAGGGCCAAAAGGCCTGTTTCTGAGCTGTAATTTTCTATGGTTCTGTGGTTCTATGGAGTGTCTCTCTGACCCTCCCTCTCTCTCCAAGTGTCTCTCTGACCCTCCCTCTCTATCCGAGTGACTCTCTGACCCTCCCTCTCTCTCCGAGTGTCTCTCTGACCCTCCCTCTCTCAGTGTCTCTCTGACCCTCCCTCTCTGTGTCTCTCTGACCCTCCCTCTCTCTCCGAGTGACTCTCTGACCCTCCCTCTCTCTCCGAGTGTCTCTCTGACCCTCTCTCTCTCTCTGAGTGACTCTCTGACCCTCCCTCTCTCTCCGAGTGTCTCTCTGACCCTCCCTCTCTCTCCGAGTGTCTCTCTGACTCTCCCTCTCTGTGTCTCTCTGACCCTCCCTCTCTCTCCGAGTGACTCTCTGACCCTCCCTCTCTCTCCGAGTGTCTCTCTGACCCTCTCTCTCTCTCTGAGTGACTCTCTGACCCTCCCTCTCTCTCCGAGTGACTCTCTGACCCTCCCTCTCTCTCCGAGTGTCTCTCTGACCCTCCCTCTCTCTCCGAGTGTCTCTCTGACTCTCCCTCTCAGTGTCTCTCTGACCCTCCCTCTCTCTCCGAGTGACTCTCTGACCCTCTCTCCGAGTGACTCTCTGACCCTCCCTCTCTCCGAGTGACTCTCTGACCCTCCCTCTCTCTCCGAGTGTCTCTCTGACCCTCCCTCTCTCTCCGAGTGTCTCTCTGACTCTCCCTCTCAGTGTCTCTCTGACCCTCCCTCTCTCTCCGAGTGACTCTCTGACCCTCTCTCTCTCTCCGAGTGACTCTCTGACCCTCACTCTCTCCGAGTGACTCTCTGACCCTCCCTCTCTCCGAGTGTCTCTCTGACCCTCCCTCTCTATCCGAGTGACTCTCTGACCCTCTCTCTCTATCCGAGTGTCTCTCTGACCCTCTCTCTCTATCCGAGTGACTCTCTGACCCTCCCCCTCTCTCCGAGTGACTCTCTGACCCTCTCCCTCTCTCCGAGTGTCTCTCTGACCCTCTCTCTCTATCCGAGTGTCTCTCTGACCCTCCCTCTCTCTCCGAGTGACTCTCTGACCCTCCCTCTCTCCGAGTGACTCTCTGACCCTCCCTCTCTCTCCGAGTGTCTCTCTGACCCTTTCTCTCTCTCCGAGTGACTCTCTGACCCTCCCTCTCTCTCCGAGTGACTCTCTGACCCTCCCTCTCTCCGAGTGTCTCTCTGACCCTCCCTCTCTGTCCGAGTGACTCTCTGACCCTCCCTCTCTATCCGAGTGTCTCTCTGACCCTCTCTCTCTATCTGAGTGTCTCTCTGACCCTCTCCCTCTCTCCGAGTGACTCTCTGACCCTCCCTCTCTCTCCGAGTGACTCTCTGACCCTCCCTCTCTCTCCGAGTGACTCTCTGACCCTCTGGTTGTACCTGTTAATTCTCAGATACTTTCAACCAGTTTACTTACTCCAAGGTTTTACCCCGGTGTCCTTATTTGCAAGGTGGACAAAGGACAAACACAAGTAAAGATTCAACAAGTGTATTAATAATAACACTATTAACCCTTAAATTACCCACATAAAACAAGAGGATACCCCAGCAGATTCAAGTATACTACCCGTAAAGATGGCTTGGTTAAACTGCAGGCCCGATTCTCTGAGTCCCTCTGGTCTGTCGTCACGAAGGTGAGTCTCGATGGCCGCTTCTTCCTTCCTTCCTTGTCTGGTCAGTCTTCCGAATGGTCACGGCTGTCTCCCCTGTCGAGTCTTCGCTCCTGTGTGCCTCTGAGTGTGTCCCTTTATCCCCAGCCTGCATGCCTTTCCAGAAACTTCTCTGGCTTCTGGCCAATGAGGTCCCAGGAGGGGGTTCCAATACCCAGTGGGTTTCTTGATGTCGGCCTGACAGGACACCAGGGTCCGCCCCCCAGGTGTCCATCTCCATGTTGTTAAACTTGTTATCAGGTAAGGTTTCTACAGGATCTCTTGGTGACAGAAAGTCTGGCCCGATCTGGGCTTCTAACAATAGACCGATGCATATCAATGAGGTGCCATGATCTCCTGCTAAGTCTCAAGTAGAGTGTAACGACCTTTGATGGGTGGTTGATGGGTCCGGCCCAGACACATTTGTGTATTGTACAATTGGCCTGCCTGAGGTGTGACTGTGTTTGATTTCAATATGCCCAATTCTTTAATTTAGGATATCCAATTTTATCAGCCTTAAAACTAGGCCCTGTTTATATCACCACATTCCCTCCTCTTGATCCAATGAGCGTCAGCGAACCGGATCACACAATTCTTACCAAACCATCTGAACAAGCAAGTACCCCGAATCTGGAGTTGACAGTAGCATCCCTAACCCACAATAGTACTAACAAATTTAAATGAAGTAAAATAATTTAAAAAAACAATAAGCAATCGGGTATATACAAAACAAAGCAATAAACAGTACAAAATGAAGTAAAATAATTAAAAAAAACAACAAGAAACAATACGTCAATTGGGTATATACAAAACAAAGCAATAGTAACACTGAGCGTAGTAGGTCAACTGGGCATCAACATAGTCATGCAGGCAACAAAGGTGATGAGCCTGTGTACTGCTAATTCTTTCAAGCAAAAGTCTTGTGATCTCTGCCTGGCGATCAAATTCACTTTGTGTAATTCGCATTTCCTGTTCTGCTGCTGAACGGGCCTCTGAGACCTTTGCCTTCTTCAGTCTTGCTTTTGCTGCATCGAAATCAAGTATTTTATTCTGCAAGAGTTTACGTTCTTTAGATATTGTTCTGTAGTCCCCTTCCAGAAAGTTTCTAAGGGGTGCCAAAAGGTTGACCTCTGACGAGTGTACTTCCATCGGGCGTGGAGTGAACCACATATATCCGGGGTAGCGTAGGCTGATCTTCTGGTCTTTGGTTGATGTGGTGTCTGTGGTTCGGTCTGAGACAAGGAGTCCCAGATAACAGGGAAGTATGTAGTTCATTCTGGGGAAGATCAAGGTAGCACCTGTTAATTCTTATTAATATCTGATTCTCTTTTCCTTTTCTTTACTCGAATGTCGTATAACTCCTCTTTTTTTTAAGAAAACAAAGAAATAAGTAAAGGAATAATAAAGGCCCAATCGTGTCATACGAAGGGTAGTGGGGTAAGGAGTTTGCAGAGCGTGAAAATAAAATGTTGGGTATATGGCACGTGTCCTTGTTGTTGGAGGACTATGGCACGGTATAACAATAGATTCTTCATCTCACAACCAAACTGTGGTGTGTTGGAAGATTATGACGCAGTATAATGTGGGCAGATAAGAAACCCTTTTCAATTGGGTGATGCGTGGAGTGGACGGATAAAGCTATTTACAATTTGGACTGTGATGTCCTGATTCTTTCTTTATGGAGGGAACCTATATGGGCGGGCTTTGGCTGCCAGGTACCCACTGCATTACCACCTCTGGTGGTGAGCGCCGGGTCAAATGGTTCTGGGAGTCCCGGTACCAGGGGCGCCATAGGGGGTAAGGTTTGTGGGCTCCCCATCCTTTCCGTCGGGGTCCCCTGGGCCGGGGTTTGGCTGATTCCCCTGGCTCCTCCCCCATTTTGTTTTGGCAAAAATGGCCCCTTGGGGGTCTTTTATTGCCGGAACCTGGCATTCATGGGGCTCCCCACCGTAGGTTAGGTTGTCTGCCAGGAATGTGGGGGTTATAGCTGCTTGTCGGGCCGGTCCTTCAAGGGGCATGGGTCGGGGTCCATCGTCGGGGAACCGCTGAGATGGTCGTGTGGGGTAGTTGGGTGCTGCCCTACAGTTCCGGGCAAAATGGTTGGGTTGCCCGCAGGTATAACACTGTGCTTGTGGGCATGGGCCTCTGGGCTCAGCTCTATATCGTTCTCGGTGTCGGGGGTTGGGCCTATGTCCTGTGCGGCCTTGTGGTTCCCTGTGTCGGCGATCAGCAATAGTGTATGTGTGCGCGGGGTTTGCTGGTCCCCTGAAATTTGGTGGTGCCCTACAGTCCCGGGCAAAATGGTTGGGTTGCCCACAGTTATAACACTGTGCTTGTGGGGGTGCATATCTGGGATTGGTTTTATCTTGTTCCCTGTACCTGGGGTTGGGGATATATCGGGGTTCTGTGCGGGGCTGCGGTTTTCTGTTTCGATGATTGTCAGGGGTATATGGGGGTGAGTTTCCCAGTCCCCTGTTTCCACCACCCCCTTCGTTACGCCAAACCAGGGCCAAGTCTGTGTGGATTGGGTTCATCTTTCCGTGTTTTGTGGGCTTGGGGGTGTCTGTTTGTCTGACTTCCCGTTCCCACACACGAGTCATTTTGCGGATGGCCCAAGCTTCTGTGTGTGTATTATCATCGGGATCAAAATTCTCACAGGCTTTCCAACTCCCCTCGGTAGCGTGTGCTATCAGGGTCCGGATCCATGTGGGCCGGTGGTGTGCATTTAATTGGACTCGATTTAATTGGCCAAAAACTGTAACAAATTGGTTCCATAGTCGGCCAGCATAGGCTGTCGGGTGCTCCCCTCTCTTTTGTTGGCAGTTGTTTAAGCCTTGTACCGGGTCATCCCTATTGTAGCCTATGGCGGCCAGAACGGCCGCCTTCATTTCTGGTAGGGTTCCCCCGGCCACGTTCTGGGGTTCGGGTAGGGCGGAACGGATGGCAGGACTTAAACATAACAGAATAAGTTTAACCTCTTCTGCCTCGTCTAGGCCATTTAAAACACGATATTGGGTAACCTGGTCAAAGAGAGCATGTGGATCCCCGGAGGGTTCAAATACTCCAATCACTTTAGCTATGTCAGTGAGCTGTGTCATGGTGTATGGAGTTACATAAGTCACATTGTGGTTCCGTCCGTCCTGTCGTTGGGTGGTGACCGGATTCATCGGTACAGGAACTGGATTAGTGACTGGGCTTTTTGGGATGGTACAAGGACTAGGAGCTGAGACTGAGTTTCCCCAGGTGGGGGCCGGATTAGGTGGTGCCGTTGGTTCCACTCCCGGGAAGGGAGGTGGGGGTCCCCAGTCGGCAGTGATGCTAGCTGTTGCATAATGGCAGGCATCCTCTTCTAAATCCCCCCACTCTACCCCTGGGTCACTATCCCCTGTTTCAGTCGTGTATGCACACATTACCCCCTTTTTATGGCTAGTTATGCTTTTAAATCTTCAATCTCATGCAGGCATTTGGAGTGGTCTGTTGCGCGGGCTGTATTTACTTTTCCTGCTTGATGCAAAACTTTTACTGCAGCCTGTAGGTCGCTGCATTTACGTTTAACTTCCTCTACCTGTTGCAGTGCAGCCTCTCTCTCACGGACAGCGCGCTGTGCCTTCTGGCAGGCTTTATCACATTGAGCCTGGAATTGGCTCATGTGTATCATGTTAATCTGGTTCCTTTCTTCTCCTGTGCTTACCTCTGCTTCCAATTGTTGTCTGCGCGCGGTTTTCCATCGGGCACACTTAAATGTGAGGATGGTTAGGTACACTATCATAAGTAGGATTCCTATTACGGCCAGTTGTGACAGAATGCGGACCCATGGGTGGATTTGGACATTTGAACCCCAATCCCAGAGGTCCTCCCATGCCGCATGACTGGCCATGGTTATTTCCTTTTAGGATTCGTCACTTGAGTATAGGTAAGGTACTAAATTCCCTCCCGTAGATTTTACCCAAATTCCCTAGACTGTTCTAGTTCTGACTACACAGTTTGTCCACCTTGTGTTACAGACACCGGGTTTATGGCCCAATTTACTGGTTGAATCTGTATTAGTCCTTCACTGGCCGTCACGTGGGGCATCTGCCCTCTTAATTCAGGCTCAGACGGAGTGTTGGAGAATACCGGGGTAAGGTTCGACTTCGGAGCAACGTATTACTTCTTATCGAAGTCCCATCTGGGGTGCCACTGTTGTACCTGTGAATTCTCAGATACTTTCAACCAGTTTACTTACTCCAAGGTTTTACCCCGGTGTCCTTATTTGCAAGGTGGACAAAGGACAAACACAAGTAAAGATTCAACAAGTGTATTAATAATAACACTATTAACCCTTAAATTACCCACATAAAACAAGAGGATACCCCAGCAGATTCAAGTATACTACCCATAAAGATGGCTTGGTTAAACTGCAGGCCCGATTCTCTGAGTCCCTCTGGTCTGTTGTCACAAAGGTGAGTCTCGATGGCTGCTTCTTCCTTCCTTCCTTGTCTGGTCAGTCTTCCGAATGGTCACAGCTGTCTCCCCTGTCGAGTCTTCGCTCCTGTGTGCCTCTGAGTGTGTCCCTTTATCCCCAGCCCGCTTGCCTTTCCAGAAACTTCTCTGGCTTCTGGCCAATGAGGTCCCAGGAGGGGGTTCCAATACCCAGTGGGTTTCTTGATGTCGGCCTGACAGGACACCAGGGTCCGCCCCCCAGGTGTCCATCTCCATGTTGTTAAACTTGTTATCAGATAAGCTTTCTACAGGATCTCTTGGTGACAGAAAGTCTGGCCCGATCTGGGCTTCTAACAATAGACCGATGCATATCAATGAGGTGCCATGATCTCCTGCTAAGTCTCAAGTAGAGTGTAACGACCTTTGATGGGTGGTTGATGGGTCCGGCCCAGACACATTTGTGTATTTGTACAATTGGCCTGCCTGAGGTGTGACTGTGTTTGATTTCAATATGCCCAATTCTTTAATTTAGGATATCCAATTTTATCAGCCTTAAAACTAGGCCCTGTTTATATCACCACACTCTCTCTCTCTGCGAGTGTCTCTCTGACCCTCTCTCTCTATCCGAGTGTCTCTCTGACCCTCTCCCTCTCTCCGAGCGTCTCTCTGACCCTCTCCCTCTCTCCGAGTGACTCTCTGACCCTCCCTCTCTCTCCGAGTGACTCTCTGACCCTCCCTCTCTCCGAGTGACTCTCTGACCCTCCCTCTCTCCGAGTGACTCTCTGACCCTCTCTCTCTCTCCGAGTGACTCTCTGACCCTCCCTCTCTCCGAGTGACTCTCTGACCCTCCCTCTCTCCGAGTGACTCTCTGACCCTCCCTCTCTCCGAGTGACTCTCTGACCCTCTCTCTCTCTCCGAGTGACTCTCTGACCCTCCCTCTCTATACGAGTGACTCTCTGACCCTCCCTCTCTCTCCGAGTGACTCTCTGACCCTCCCTCTCTCCGAGTGACTCTCTGACCCTCCCTCTCTATCCGAGTGACTCTCTGACCCTCCCTCTCTATCCGAGTGACTCTCTGACCTCTCTCTCTATCCGAGTGACTCTCTGACCCTCCCTCTCTATCCGAGTGACTCTCTGACCCTCCCTCTCTCCGAGTGTCTCTCTGACCCTCCCTCTCTATCCGAGTGACTCTCTGACCCTCCCTCTCTCTCCGAGTGACTCTCTGACCCTCCCTCTCTCTCCGAGTGACTCTCTGACCCTCCCTCTCTATCCGAGTGACTCTCTGACCCTCCCTCTCTCTCCGAGTGACTCTCTGACCCTCCCTCTCTCCGAGTGACTCTCTGACCCTCCCTCTCTATCCGAGTGACTCTCTGACCCTCTCGCTCTCTCCGAGTGACTCTCTGACCCTCCCTCTCTATCCGAGTGACTCTCTGACCCTCCCTCTCTCTCTCCGAGTGACTCTCTGACCCTCCCTCTCTATCCGAGTGTCTCTCTGACCCTCCCTCTCTATCCGAGTGACTCTCTGACCCTCCCTCTCTCTCCGAGTGACTCTCTGACTCTCCCTCTCTATCCGAGTGACTCTCTGACCCTCCCTCTCTCTCCGAGTGACTCTCTGACCCTCCCTCTCTCCGAGTGTCTCTCTGACCCTCCCTCTCTATCCGAGTGTCTCTCTGACCCTCCCTCTCTATTCGAGTGTCTCTCTGACCCTCCCTCTCTCCGAGTGACTCTCTGACCCTCCCTCTCTCTCCGAGTGTCTCTCTGACCCTCTCTCTCTCTCCGAGTGACACTGTGACCCTCCCTCTCTATCCGAGTGACTCTCTGACCCTCCCTCTCTCTCCGAGTGACTCTCTGACCCTCCCTCTCCCTCCGAGTGACTCTCTGACCCTCCCTCTCTATCCGAGTGACTCTCTGACCCTCCCTCTCTCTCCGAGTGTCTCTCTGACCCTCCCTCTCCCTCCGAGTGACTCTCTGACCCTCCCTCTCTATCCGAGTGACTCTCTGACCCTCCCTCTCTCTCCGAGTGACTCTCTGACCCTCCCTCTCCCTCCGAGTGACTCTCTGACCCTCCCTCTCTCTCCGAGTGACTCTCTGACCCTCCCTCTCTCTCCGAGTGACTCTCTGACCCTCCCTCTCTCCGAGTGACTCTCTGACCCTCCCTCTCTATCCGAGTGTCTCTCTGACCCTCCCTCTCTCTCCGAGTGACTCTCTGACCCTCCCTCTCTCTCCGAGTGACTCTCTGACCCTCCCTCTCCCTCCGAGTGACTCTCTGACCCTCCCTCTCTCTCCGAGTGACTCTCTGACCCTCCCTCTCTCTCCGAGTGACTCTCCGACCCTCCCTCTCTCCGAGTGACTCTCTGACCCTCCCTCTCTATCCGAGTGACTCTCTGACCCTCCCTCTCCCTCCGAGTGACTCTCTGACCCTCCCTCTGCATCCACAGCTCCAGATGAATGCGGGGCCATCTCTCTGGGACTCTCGTTGTCGGCGCGGACGCACAGTCAACCCTCGGTGCTGGTGAGTGAAGCGGCTGAGTTACTGACAGTGTGGCAGGGTGTGAGTGTGACTGCCCCCCCCCCCCCCCCACCTCCGCGCGCCCCCCCCCCCCCCCCCCCCTGCAGTGCAGAGTTTGTATGTTCCTGTCAGGATTAAAGGCAAAGTAAATAGGAATAAGGAACCTTGGTTCTCGAGGGAGATTGTAACACTGATTAAGAGGAAGAGAGAGTTGTATGAAATGTACAGGCAGCAAGGAACAGATCAGATGCTCGAGTATAAAAAGTGCAAGAAGCTACTTAAGAGGGAAATCAGGAGGGCTAAAAGAAGACATGAGGTTGCTTTGGCAGACAGAGTGAAGGAAAATCCAAAGAGCTTCTATAGGTATGTTAGGAGCAAAAGGATAGTGAGGGATAAAATTGGTCCTCTTGAAGACCAGAGTGGTAGACTGTGTATGGAACCAAAAGAGATGGGGGAGATACTAAATGGGTTTTTTGCATCCGTATTTACTGAGGAAATGGGCATAGAGTCTATGGAAATAGGGCAAACTGGTAGGGAGGCCATGGAACCTTTACAGATTAAAGGGGAGGAGGTGCTCGCTGTCTTGAGGCAAATCAGAGTGGATAAATCCCCAGGACCGGACAGGGTATTCCCACGGACCTTGAGGGAAGCTAGTGTTGAACTTGCAGGGGTCCTGGCAGACATATTTAAAATGTCAGTATTCACGGGGGAGGTGCCGGATGATTGGAGGGTGGCTCATGTTGTTCCGGTGTTTAAAAAAGGTTCCAAAAGAAATCCGGGAAATTATAGGACAGTAAGTTTGACGTCGGTGGTGGGCAAGTTATTGGAAGGTGTGATAAGGGATAGGATCTACAAATATTTGGATAGACAGGGACTTATTAGGGAGAGTCAACATGGCTTTGTGCGTGGTAGGTCATGTTTGACCAATCTATTAGAGTTTTTCGAGGAGGTTACCAGGAAAGTGGATGAAGGGAAGGCGGTGGATGTTGTCTACCTGGATTTCAGCAAGGCCTTTGACAAGGTCCCTCATGGGAGGTTAGTTAGAAAGGTTCAGTCGCTGGGTATACATGGGGAGGTAGTAAATTGGATTAGACACTGGCTCAATGGTAGAAATGATGTGGAGATGCCGGCGTTGGACTGGGGTAAACACAGTAAGAAGTTTAACAACACCAGGTTAAAGTCCAACAGGTTTATTTGGTAGCAAAAGCCACACAAGCTTTCGAGGCTCTGAGCCCCTTCTTCAGGTGAAGAAGGGGCTCAGAGCCTCGAAAGCTTGTGTGGCTTTTGCTACCAAATAAACCTGTTGGACTTTAACCTGGTGTTGTTAAACTTCTTTCAATGGTAGAAGCCAGAGAGTGGTTGTGGAGGATTGCTTCTCTGAGTGGAGGCCTGTGACTAGTGGTGTGCCGCCGGGATCGGTGTTGGGTCCTTTGTTGTTTGTCATCTATATCAATGATCTGGATGATAATGTGGTAAATTGGATCAGCAAATTTGCTGATGATACAAAGATTGGAGGTGTGGTGGACAGTGAGGAAGGTTTTCGAAGCTTGCAGAGGGATTTGGACCAACTAGAAAAAAGGGCTGAAAAATGGCAAATGGAATTTAACGCAGACAAGACATATTGCACTTTGGAAGGACAAACCAAAGAAGAACGTACAGGGTAAATGGTCGGACTCTGAAGAGTGCAGTTGAACAGAGGGATCTGGGAATACAGGTACAGAATTCCCTAAAAGTGACGTCACAGGTGGATAGGGTCGTAAAGAGTGCCTTTGGTACATTGGCCTTTATAAATCGGAGTATCGAGTATAATGGTGGAATGTTATGGTAAGGTTATATAAGGTTATCTGAGGCCGAATTTAGAGTATTGTGTACAGTTTTGGTCACCTAGTTACAGGAAGGATGGAAATAATGTTGAAAGAGTGCAGAGAAGGTTCACAAGGATGTTGCCGGGACTTGAGAAGCTGAGTTACAGAGAGAGATTGATTAGGTTGGGACTTTATTCCCTGGAGCGTAGAAGAATGAGGGGAGATTTGATAGAGGTGTATAAGATTTTGATGGGTATAGATAGAACATAGAACATTACAGCGCAGTACAGGCCCTTCGGCCCTCGATCTTGTGCTGACCAGTGGAACCAATCAAAAGACCCTCTAATCTACACTCATCCAATATCATCCATCCATATGTTTATCCAATAACCATATGTTTATCCAATAATGTTGACGAGTCCACTACTGCTGCAGGCAGGGCATTCCACGCCCTTACTACTCTCTGAGTAAAGAACCTACCTCTAACATCTGTCCTATATCTCTCACCCCTCAATTTAAAGCTATGTCCCCTCGTGCTAGCCATCACCATCCGAGGAAAAAGGCTCTCACTATCCACCCTATCTAATCTTCTGATCATCTTGTATGCCTCTATTAAGTCACCTCTTAACCTTCTTCTCTCGAATGAAAACAACCTCAAGCCCCTCAGCCTTTCCTCATACGATTTTCCCACCATACCAGGCAACATCCTGGTAAATCTCCTCTGCACCCTTTCCACCACTTCCACATCTTTCCTATAATGCAGTGACCAGAACTGTACGCAATGCTCCAAATGCGGCCGCACCAGAGTTTTGTACAGTTGCAGCATGACCTCCTGGCTCCGAAACTCAATCCCTCTCCCAATAAAAGCTAACACACCGTACGCCTTCTTAACAACCCTATCAACCTGGGTGCCAACTTTCAGGGATCTATGCACATGGACACCCAGATCCCTCTGTTCATCCACACTACCAAGTATCTTACCATTAGCCCAGTACTCTGTATTCCTGTTACTCCTTCCAAAGTGATTCACCTCACATTTTTCCGCATTAAACTCCATTTGCCACCTCTCAGCCCAGCTCTGCAGCTTATCTATGTCCCTCTGTAACCTGCCACTTCCCTCCACACAGTCTACAACATCACCGACTTTAGTGTCATCCGCAAATTTACCAGTCCATCCTTCTACGCCCTCATCCAGGTCATTAATAAAAATGACAAACAGCAGTGGCCCCAAAACAGATCCTTGCGGTACACCACTAGTAACTGAACTCCAGGATGAATATTTCCCATCAACCACCACCCTTTGTTTTCTTGCAGCTAGCCAATTCCTGATCCAAACCACTCAATCACCCTCAATCCCATGTGTCCGTATTTTCTGCAATAGCTTACCATGGGGAACCTTATCAAACGCTTTGCTGAAATCCATATACACCACATCAACCGCTTTACCCTCGTCCACCTCTTTGGTCACCTTCTCAAAGAACTCAATAAGGTTTGTGAGGCACGACCTACCCTTCACAAAACCGTGCTGACTATCCCTAATCAAATTATTCCTTTCTAGGTGATTATAAACCCTATCTCTTATAATCCTTTCCAATACTTTGCCCACAACAGAAGTAAGGCTCACCGGTCTATAATTACCAGGGTTGTCCCTACTCCCCTTCTTGAACAAGGGGACAACATTTGCTATCCTCCAGTCTTCTGGCACTGTTCCTCTAGACAATGACGACATAAAGATCAAAGCCAAAGGCTCTGCAATCTCCTCTCTAGCCTCCCAGAGAATCCTAGGATAAATCCCATCCGGCCCAGGGGACTTATCTATTTTTACCCTTCCCAGAATTGCTAACACCTCCTCCTTATGAACATCAATCCCATCCAGTCCAACAGCCTGCATCTCAGTACTCCCCTCGACAACACTGTCCCTCTCCAGTGTGAATACAGACAAAAAATTTTCATTTCGTGCCTCTCCAATCTCTTCAGACTCCACGCACAACTTCCCACTCCTGTCCTTGATCCTACCTGCCAAAGACTTCTCATGTCCCCTCCTGGCTCTTCTTAACTCTTTTTTTAGGTCCTTCCTGGCTAACTTGTAACTCTCAAGCACCCTGACTGAGCCTTCACGTCTCATCTTAACATAAGTCTCCTTCTTCCTCTTCACAAGAGATTCAACCTCCTTAGTAAATCACGGTTCCCTCACACGTCTGCTTCCTCCCTGCCTGACAGGTACATATTTATCAAGGACGCGTAGTAGCTGTTCCTTGAACAAGTTCCACATTACAATTGTGCCCATCCCCTGCGTTTCCTTCCCCAACCTATGCCAGCTAAATCTCACCTAATCACATCATAATTTCCTTTCCCCCAGCTCTAACTCTTGCGCTTTGTTATATACCTATCCCTTTCCATTGCTAAAGTAAACGTAACCGAATTGTGGTCACTGTCACCAAAGTGCTCACCTACCTCCAAATCTAACACCTGGCCTGGTTCATTACCCAGTACCAAATCCAATGTGGCCTCGCCTCTTGTTGGTCTATCTACATACTGCGTCAGGAAGCCTTCCTGCACACATTGGACAAAAACCGACCCCTCTAAAGTACTCGAACTATAGCTATTCCAGTCAATATTTGTAAAGTTAAAGTCCCCCAGTACAACTACCCTGTTACTTTCGCTCCTATCCAGAATCATCTTTACAATCTTTTCCTCTGCATCTCTGGAACGTTTCGGAGGTCTATAAAAAACTCCCAATAGAGTGAATGCAAGCAGGCTTTTTCCACTGAGGCTAGGGGAGAAAAAAACCAGAGGGCATGGGTTAAGGGTGAAAGGAGAAAAGTTTAAAGGGAATATTTGCAGGGGCTTCTTCACGCAGAGAGTGGTGGGAGTGTGGAATGAGCTGCCGGATAAAGTGGTAAATGCGGGTTCACTTTTAACATTTAAGAAAAACTTGGACGGGTTCATGGATGAGAGGGGTGTGGAGGGATATGGTCCAAGTGCAGGTCAGTGGGACTCGGCAAAAAATGGTTCGGCACAGACAAGAAGGGCCAAAAGGCCTGTTTCTGAGCTGTAATTTCTCTGTCTCTTTCTCTCTCCCCACGGGAGCTTCGTTATCTCTCCCCATGGGAGCCTCTCTCTCTCTCCCCGCAGGAGTCTCTCTGTCTCTCCCCGTGGGAGTCTCTCTGTCTCTCCCCGCAGGAGTCTCTCTGTCTCTCCCCGCGGGAGTCTCTCTGTCTCTCCCCGCGGGAGTCTCTCTGTCTCTCCTCCCGGGAGTCTCTCTGTCTCTCCCCGCGGGAGTCTCTCTGTCTCTCCCCGCGGGAGTCTCTCTGTCTCTCCCCGCGGGAGTCTCTCTCTCCCCGCGGGAATCTCTCTGTCTCTCCCCGCGGGAGTCTCTCTGTCTCTCCCCGCGGGAGTCTCTCTGTCTCTCCCCGCGGGAGTCTCTCTGTCTCTCCCCGCGGGAGTCTCTCTGTCTCTCCCCGCGGGAGTCTCTCTGTCTCTCCCCGCGGGAGTCTCTCTGTCTCTCCCCGCGGGAGTCTCTCTGTCTCTCCCCGCGGGAGTCTCTCTGTCTCTCCCCGCGGGAGTCTCTCTGTCTCTCCCCGCGGGAGTCTCTCTGTCTCTCCGCGCGGGAGTCTCTCTGTCTCTCCCCGCGGGAGTCTCTCTGTCTCTCCCTGCGGGAGTCTGTCTGTCTCTCCCCGCGGGAGTCTCTCTCTCTCTCCCCACGGGAGCCTCTCTGTCTCTCCCTCCCCGCGGGAGCCTCTTTTTCTTGCTCTCTCCCCGCTGGAGCCTCTCTCTCTCTCCCCCGCGGGAGTCTCTTTCTCTCCCCACAGGAGCCTCTTTATCTCTCTCTCCCCGCGGGAGTCTCGCTCTCTCCCTCCCTGCGGGAGCCTCTTTCTCTCTCTCTCCCCGCGGGAGCCTCTGTCTCCCCGCGGGAGCCTCTCTCTCTCTCTCTCCCCACGGGAGCCTCTCTCTCTCTATCTCTCCCCGCGGGAGCCTCTCTCTCTCTCTCTCTCTCCCCGCGGGAGCCTCTCTCTCTCTCTCCCTGTGGGAGCCTCTCTCTCTCTCTCCCCGCGGGAGCCTCTCTCTCTCCCCGCGGGAGCCTCTCTCTCCCCGCGGGAGCTTCTCTCTCTCTCTCCCCGCGGGAGCCTCTCTCTCTCTCCCCGCGGGAGCCTCTCTCTCCCCGCGGGTTTGTGGGAGTGTATCTGCGGGGTCGCTGCAGAGACACTCTCACAGAGAGAGGCTGCCACATGCAGTGTGGCACTCCCTCAGTACTGACCCCCTGACAGTGCGGCACTCCCTCAGTACTGACCCTCTGACAGTGCAGCACTCCCTCAGTACTGACCCTCTGACAGTGCGGCACTCCCTCAGTACTGACCCTCTGACAGTGCAGCACTCCCTCAGTACTGACCCTCTGACAGTGCGGCACTCCCTCAGTACTGACCCTCTGACAGTGCAGCACTCCCTCAGTACTGACCCTCTGACAGTGCGGCACTCCCTCAGTACTGACCCTCTGACAGTGCGGCACTCCCTCAGCACTGACCCTCTGACAGTGCGGCACTCCCTCAGCACTGACCCTCTGACAGTGCGGCACTCCCTCAGTACTGACCCTCTGACAGTGCGGCACTCCCTCAGCACTGACCCTCTGACAGTGCGGCACTCCCTCAGCACTGACCCTCTGACAGTGCAGCAATCCCTCAGCACTGACCCTCTGACAGTGCGGCACTCCCTCAGTACTGACCCTCTGACAGTGCGGCACTCCCTCAGTACTGACCCTCTGACAGTGCGGCACTCCCTCAGTACTGACCCTCTGACAGTGCAGCAATCCCTCAGCACTGACCCTCTGACAGTGCGGCACTCCCTCAGCACTGACCCTCTGACAGTGCGGCACTCCCTCAGTACTGACCCTCTGACAGTGCGGCACTCCCTCAGCACTGACCCTCTGACAGTGCAGCACTCCCTCAGTACTGACCCTCTGACAGTGCGGCACTCCCTCAGTACTGACCCTCTGACAGTGCGGCACTCCCTCAGCACTGACCCTCTGACAGTGCGGCACTCCCTCAGTACTGACCCTCTGACAGTGCGGCACTCCCTCAGTACTGACCCTCTGACAGTGCGGCACTCCCTCAGTACTGACCCTCTGACAGTGCAGCAATCCCTCAGCACTGACCCTCTGACAGTGCGGCACTCCCTCAGCACTGACCCTCTGACAGTGCGGCACTCCCTCAGTACTGACCCTCTGACAGTGCGGCACTCCCTCAGCACTGACCCTCTGACAGTGCAGCACTCCCTCAGTACTGACCCTCTGACAGTGCGGCACTCCCTCAGTACTGACCCTCTGACAGTGCGGCACTCCCTCAGCACTGACCCTCTGACAGTGCGGCACTCCCTCAGTACTGACCCTCTGACAGTGCGGCACTCCCTCAGCACTGACCCTCTGACAGTGCGGCACTCTATCAGTTCCAGGTTTGATGTGTAACTATCTCTTGGTTGAAGTGACAGGGTGGCACAGTGGTTCGCACTGCTGCCTCCCAGGGCCAGGGATCCAGGTTTGCTTCCCCGCTCGGGTCACAGTCTGTGTGGAGTTTGCACATTCTTCCCCTGTCTGCGTGGGTTTCCTCCGGGTGCTCCGGTTTCCTCCCACAGTCTGAAATACGTGCTGGTCAGGTGCATTAGCCGTGCTAAATTCTCCCTCAGTGTACCGAGCAGGCGCCGGAATGTGGTGACGCGGGTATTTTCACAGTAACTTCATTGCAGCGTTAATGTAAGCCTACTTGTGACAATAATAAGTAAAGTTTAAACTGACATTTTCCTCTTTCTCTCTGACAGGCTTGTGGCCCAACATTCTCCCACCAGTGTGGACACAATACCTATCAGAATGGAATCTGCTTCCTCTTCAATGGAAATTTTCAAAATGTAGCAAGATTTCCTTCAAGAACACAAGGTTATTTCAGAGTTATTTCACCCCTCGAGTCCGAAAAATCAGAACTTTCGTTACTTAGTGGGTTCTGTATTTTACGATCTCTGAAGCCAACTGCTGATTCAGGGAAAACTTTGAGAAAACCATAAATTACTGCAACTGATTGGTGGCCTGGATTCGAGAGAGAAATTGGCACGCTGTGTCACACGCAGTTAGAGACAGAGTAAAGCTCCCTCTACACTGTCCCCATCACACACTCCCAGGATAGGTACAGCATGGGGTTAGATACAGAGTAAAGCTCCCTCTACACTGTCCCCCATCACACAATCCCAGGACAGGTACAGCACGGGGTTAGATACAGAGTAAAGCTCCCTCTGCACTGTCCCCCATCAAACACTCCCAGGACAGGTACAGCACGGGGTTAGATACAGAGTAAAGCTCCCTCTACACTGTCCCCATCAAACACTCCCAGGATAGGTACAGCACGGGGTTAGATACAGAGTAAAGCTCCCTCTACACTATCCCCATCAAACACTCCCAGGACAGGTACAGCACGGGGTTAGATACAGAGTAAAGCTCCCTCTACACTGGCCCCATCAAACACTCCCAGGACAGGTACGGCACGGGGTTAGATACAGTGTAAAGCTCCCTCTACACTGGCCCCATCAAACACTCCCAGGACAGGTACAGCACGGGGTTAGATACAGTGTAAAGCTCCCTCTACACTGTCCCCATCAAACACTCCCAGGACAGGTACAGCACGGGGTTAGATACAGAGTAAAGCTCCCTCTACACTGTCCCCCATCAAACTCTCCCAGCACAAGGACAGCACACAGTCAGATATTGAGTAAAGCTCCCCCTTCACTGTCCCCTTGAAACACGATGTGGCGATGCCCTCCCAGGACAGGTACAGCACGGGGTGAGATACAGAGTAAAGCTCCCTCTACACTGTCCCCCATCAAACACTCCCAGGACAGGTACAGCACGGGGTTAGATACAGAGTAAAGCTCCCTCTACACTATCCCCATCAAACACTCCCAGGACAGATACAGCACGGGGTTAGATACAGAGTAAAGCTCCCTCTACACTGTCCCCATCAAACACTCCCAGGACAGGTACAGCACGGGGTTGGATACAGAGTAAAGCTCCCTCTTCACCTCCCAAACAAACACTCCCGGAACAGGTTCAGCTCAAGGTTCAATACAGAGTTAAGCTCCTCTGAATTGTCGCCATCAAACACTGAGGACTGGTACAGCAGGGGTTAGATCCATAGAAACCCTACTGTGCGGAAAGAGGCCATTCAGCCCATCGAGTCTGCACCGACAACAATCCCACCCAGGCCCTATCCCCATATTCCTACATATTTACCCATTAATCCCTCTAACCCTCATATTTACCCGTTAATCCCTCTAATCTACGCATCCCAGGACACTAAGGGGCAATTTAGCTTGACCAATCAACCTAACCCGCACATCTTTGGACTGTGGGAGGAAACTGGAGCACCCGGAGGAAACCCACGCAGACACGGGGAGAATGTGCAACCTCTGCACAGACAGATGCAGAGCAAAGCTCCCTCTGCGCTGTCCCCTTCAAACACTTCCAGGAGAGATGCAGGTGGGTAATAGATCCAGAATAAAGCTCCTCCTACACTGTCCCCATCAAACATTCCCAGGACGGTTACAGTCACTAATTAGATATCGAGTAATGCTCCTTCTACACTGTAGCGATCAAACACTCCCAGGACAGCTACAGCAAAGGGTGAAGTACAGACTAAAGCTCCCTCTACACTGTCCTCATCAAACACTTCCAGGACAGATACAGCTCGGGGTTAGATACAGCATAAAACTCCCTCTGCACTGCCCCATCAAACTCTCCCAGCATAAGGACAGCACAGAGTCAGATACTGAGTAAAACTTCCCCTCCACTGTCCCCTTCAAACACTCCCAGGACAGCTGCAGCACAGGGGTTAGATACAGAGGAAAGCTCCCTCTACACTGTCCCCATCAAACACTCCCAGGACAGGTACAGCACGGGGTTAGATACAGAGGAAAGCTCCCTCTACACTGTCCCCATCAAACACTCCCAGGACAGGTACGGCACGGGGTTAGATACAGAGGAAAGCTCCCTCTACACTGTCCCCATCAAACACTCCCAGGACAGGTACAGCACGGGGTTAGATACAGAGGAAAGCTCCCTCTACACTGTCCCCATCAAACACTCCCAGGACAGGTACGGCACGGGGTTAGATACAGAGTAAAGCTCCCTCTACACTGTCCCCACCAAACACTCCCAGGACTGGTACAGCACGGGGTTAGATACAGAGTAAAGCTCCCTCTACACTGTCCCCATCAAACACTCCCAGGACAGGTACAGCACGGGGTTAGATACAGAGTAAAGCTCCCTCTACACTGTCCCCACCAAACACTCACAGGACAGGTACAGCACGGGGTTAGATACAGAGTAAAGCTCCCTCTACACTGTCCCCCATCAAACACTCCCAGGACAGGTACAGCACGGGGTTAGATACAGAGTAAAGCTCCCTCTACACTGTCCCCATCAAACACTCCCAGGACAGATACAGCACGGGGTTAGATACAGAGTAAAGCTCCTTCTACACTGTCCCCATCAAACAGTATGAAGTTTAACAACACCAGGTTAAAGTCCAACAGGTTTATTTGATTGCAAAAGCCACAAGCTTTTGGAGCGCTGCTCCTTCTTCAGGTGAGTGGGAATTCTGTTCACAAACAGGGCATATAAAGACACAAACTCAATTTACAGAATAATGGTTGGATTGCGAATACTTACAGCTAATCAAGTCTTAAAGGTACAAACAATGTGAGTGGAGAGAGCACCAAGACAGGTTAAAGAGATGTGTATTGTCTCCAGACAGGACAGCCAGTGAAATTCTGCAAGTCCAGGCAAGCTGTGGGGGTTACAGACAGTGTGACATGAACCCAATATCCTGGTTGAAGCCGTCCTCATGTGTGCGGAACTTGGCTATCAGTTTCCCATCAAACAGTCCCAGGACAGGTGCAGCATAGTGTTAGAAATAGAGCAAGCTTTATTTGGACATTAAGAAAGAGGATGTGTTGGAAATTTTGAATAGCATCAAGATAGAAAGTCGCCGGGTCCGGATGGGATGTACCCCAGATTACTGTGGGAGGCGAGGGAAGAGATTGCAGAACCTCTGGCGATGATCGTTGCGTCGTCGATGGAGATGGGAGAGGTTCCGGAGGATTGGAGGATTGTGGATGTGGTTCCTATATTCAAGAAAGGGAATAGGGATAGCCCAGGAAATTACCGACCGATGAGTCTAACCTCAGTGGTTGGTAAGCTGATGGAGAAGATCCTGAGGGACAGGATTTATGAGCATTTAGAGAGGTTTAGTATGCTCAAGAATACTCAGCATGGCTTTGTCAAAGGCAAATCGTGCCTTACGAGCCTGGTGGAGTTCTTTGAAAATGTGACTAAACACATTGATGAAGGAAAAGCGGTAGATGTGGTTTATATGGACTTCAGCAAGGCGTTCGATAATGACTTCCTCGTTAGTACAGTGGTTAGTATCCCCGCCTGTCATGCGGGAGACCGGGGTTCAATTCCCCAACGGAGAGCTTATTGAGGGCGGCACGGTAGCACAGTGGTTAGCACTGCTGCTTCACAGCTCCAGGGTCCCGGGTTCGATTCCCGGCTTGGGTCACTGTCTGTGTGGAGTTTGCACATTCTCCTCGTGTCTGCGTGGGTTTCCTCCGGGTGCTCCGGTTTCCTCCCACAGTCCAAAGATGTGCGGGTTAGGTTGATTGGCCAGGTTAAAAATTGCCCCTTAGAGTCCTGAGATGCGTAGGTTAGAGTGATTAGCGGGTAAATATGTGGGGGTAGGGCCTGGGTGGGATTGTGGTCGGTGCAGACTCGATGGGCTGAATGGCCTCCTTCTGCACTGTAGGGTTTCTATGATTCTATGATTTCTATCAGGTCCCCCATGCAAGACTTCTCGAGAAAGTGAGAGGGCATGGGATCCAAGGGGCTGTTGCCTTGTGGATTCAGAACTGGCTTGCCTGCAGAAGGCATCTCTTTAACCTGTACTTAATGCTCCCTCCACTCACATTGTCTGTATCTTTAAGATCTGGTTTGCTGTAGGGATTTGCATTCTAATCAGTATTCTGTAACTTAATTTTGTGTCTCTGTGCCCTGTTTGAGAGCGCATTTCCATTCCATCTGACGAAGGAGCAACGCTCCGAAAGCTAATGGTATTTGCTACCAAATAAATCAGTTTGACTTTAACCTGGTGTTGTTAAAACTCTTACTGTGTTCACCCCAGTCCATCGCCGGCATCTCCACATCATAACTCCCATCAAACACTCCCAGGACAGGTACAGCACGCGGTTTGATACAGAGTAAAGCTCCCTCTACACTGCCCCATCAAACACTCCCAGGACAGGTACAGCACGGGGTTAGATACAGAGTAAATCTCCCTCTGCACTGCCCCATCAAACACTCCCAGGACAGGTACAGCACGGGGTTAGATACAGAGTAAAGCTCCCTCTACACTGTCCCCATCAAACACTCCCAGGACAGGTACAGCACGGGGTTAGATACAGAGTAAAGCTCCCTCCACACTGTCCCCATCAAACACTCCCAGGACAGGTACAGCACGCGGTTAGATACAGAGTAAAGCTCCCTCTACACTGTCCCCATCAAACACTCCCAGCACAGGTACAGCACGGGGTTAGATACAGAGTAAAGCTCCCTCCACACTGTCCACATCGAACACTCCCAGGACAGGTACATCACGGGGTTAGATACAGAGTAAAGCTCCCTCTACACTGTCCCCACCAAACACTCCCAGGACAGATGCGGCACGGGGTTAGATACAGAATAAAGCTCTCTCTACACTGTCCCCCATCAAACACTCCGAGGACAGGTAAAGCATGGGGTTAGATACAGAGTAAAGCTCCTCCACACAGTCCACCTCCCCTTCAAACACCTCCAGAATAGGTCCAGCACGGGGTTAGTTCCAGAGTAAATCTCCTTCTAAACTGTCCCCTTCAAAAACTCCTAGAACAGGTACAGCATGGAGTTAGATACAGAGTAAAGCTCCCTCTACACCATCCACATCAAACACTCCCAGGACAGGCACAGCACGGGGTTGGATATTGAGGAAAGCTCCCTCTGCACTGACCCCTTCAAACACTCCCAGGACAGGTACAGCACGGTGTTAGATACAGAGTAAATCTCCCTCTGCACTGTCCCCATCAAACACTCCCAGGACAGGTACAGCACGGGGTTAGATACAGAGTAAAGCTCCCTCTACACTGTCCCCATCAAACACTCCCAGGACAGGTACAGCACGGAGTTAGATACAGAGTAAAGCTCCCTCTAAACTGTCCCCAAAAACACTGCCAGGGCAGGTACAGCACGGGGTCAGATACAGAGTAAAGTCCCTCTCCTCTCTCCCCATGAAACACTACCTTTATTGGTGTAGCACGGGATTAGTTACAGAGTAAAGCTTCCTCTACACTGACCCATCAAACTCCCCCAGCACAAGTACAGCACAGAGTCAGATACTGAGAAAAGCTCCCCTTTCACTGTCCCCTTGAAATACTCCCAGGTCAGGTACAGCACGGGGTTAGATACAGTGTAAAGCTCCCTCTACACTGTCCCCTTGAAATACTCCCAGGACAGGTACAGCACGGGGTCAGATACAGAGTAAAGATCTGACTACACTGCCCATCAAACACTCCCAGGACAGGTACAGCACGGGGTCAGATACAGAGTAAAGCTCCCTCTGCACTGTCCCCATCAAACATTCCCAGGGCGGTTACAGTCAGGAATTAGATATCGAGTATGATCCTTCTACACTGTCACGATCAAACACTCCCAGGATAGGTACAGTACAGGGTTAGACACAGAGTAAAGCTCCCTCTGCACTGTCCCCTTCAAGCACTCGCAGAACAGGTGCAGCATGGGGTTAGATACAGAGTAAAGCTCCCTCTACACTGTCCCCATCAAACACTCCCAGGACAGGTACAGCACGGGGTTAGATACAGAGTAAAGCTCCCTCTACACTGTCCCCAACAAACACTCCCAGGACAGGTACAGCACGGGGTTAGATACAGAGTAAAGATCCCTCTGCACTGTCCCCTTCAAGCACTCCCAGAACAGGTGCAGCACGGGGTTAGATACAGAGTAAAGCTCCCTCTCCACTGTCCCCATCAAACACTCCCAGGACAGGTGCAGCACGGGGTTAGATACAGAGTAAAGCTCCCTCTACACTGTCCCCATCAAACACTCCCAGGACAGGTACAGCACGGGGTTAGATACAGAGTAAAGCTCCCTCTACACTGTCCCCACCAAACACTCCCAGGACAGGTACAGCACGGGGTTACATACAGAGTAAAGCTCCCTCTACACTGTCCCGATCAAACACTCCAGGACAGAAATCATAGAAACCCTACAGTACAGAAAGAGGCCATTCGGCCCATCGAGTCTGCACCGACCACAATCCCACCCAGGCCCTACCCCCACATCCCTACATATTTACCCACTAATCCCTCTAACTTATGCATCTCAGGACACTCAGGGCAATTTTTAGCATGGCCAATCAACCTAACCCGCACATCTTTGGACTAACATTGCATTTGCCTTCCTAACTGCCAACTGAACCTGCACGTTAACCTTAACAGAATCTTGAACAATGACTCCCAAGTCCCTTTGTGTTTCTGATTTTCTAAGCATTTTCCCATTTAGAAAATAGTCTATGCCTCCATTCCTCCTTCCAAAGTGCATAACCTCACACTTTTCCACATTGTATTCCATCTACCACTTCTTTGCCCACTCTCCTCACCTGTCTAAGTCCTTCTGCAGCCCCCCTGCTTCCTCAATACTACCTGTCCCTCTCCATATCTTTGTATCGTCTGCAAACTTAGCAACAGTGCCTCCAGTTCCTTCCTCCAAATCGTTAATGTATATTGTGAAAAGTTGTGGTCACAGCACTGACCCCTGAGGCACAGCACAGGTCACCAGCTGCCATCCTGAAAAAAACCTCTTGCCTTTCATGCCTTTTAATATTTCACAGCTTTAATGTCCAAAATGGAATACTGTAGCCTGCAGAATAGATACATCCCAAACTGCCTGAGCAGCAATGTTAATGGCTCCTAAAGGCAGTGCTCTGCAGTGAAATGTTGCTGTGCAGCGGCAAAAAGACTAAGAGCTAGTCCAAAGGTTCCAAGCCCAGAAATTTTGGATATGAGCAGTTGTTTTGCGCTGCCACCTTATTTCAAAGTCGAGTCAAAATGTGAATGGAGCAGATTTTTCAGCACCAGGGATGAATGGAATGTGTCTAAAACTGTAAAAGGTCCTATTCCCTTGACACAGCAAGTCTGCAGTTAATATGTGGGAGTTGGCACTGCAATAGCCACCATTGAAAACAGTGGTCCGGTTTGTTAAGACTTTTCTTAGCCAGTGTGTACAGTCCAGTTCACCCACAGGGTCGTGTTTCAACTAACCTACTAGTCAACAAAGTAGCTGAAATTTAGACAATAGGGGGAGATTTTGAAACACTGCACAAGCAGTACAAACAGCATGGAGAAGAACATACAGCCCCATGCTTGACATTGCTATACCTCATGAGGCATCATTCTGCAAGATTTCATTTACTTATCTACCTAAATTAGGTGAGCTCCTGGCACCACAAAAAAACTGGGCTACTGTCATCTGGACTTCTTTGGTGTGATTCTCCCAGCCTGCTGTGCTGCTAAAGCAGCGCAGTGGGCCGGGAGACCCAAGCGGAGGCTGTTTAGCAGGCTTCCGGCTGGACGCCACGGCCTCTGCAAGTCTCCAGGCACCAGATTTCTGGCGCCATCAGCTCTGCACCAGAAATCGGCGTGGAGCAGTTCAATGTAATTCAATTTGAATTTGCATATAATTAGCGGGCCCGGGGACTGAAGTCTCCAGGCCCGCTAGAATTCCCCCACACACCAGGAGTGTTTCACTCCAGTGGGTTTACAATAGCTCCCCACTAACGGGGAGCTGGCGGCCTGACTCCACTGGTGTGAAGGGGGGCCATGAAGGCCCCCCAGGAGGTCGGGATAAGGGGGGGTTTCCCCCGGGCACTGCCAGTTTGGCAGTGCCAGCCTGACTCTCTGGCACTACCCAAGGGGGAAGTGACAATGCCCAAGGGGGCATCTTGGCACTGCCCACCAGGCATCAGGCAGTGCCAAGGGGGCATGGCCTCTGAGGGGTGGGAAGATCGGAAGATTGGGGATCCTGCTGCCACTCTGCACTCAGTGGTGACTCACGGGCAGTTGGATCTCCAGGAACACTCTGACCCACAGCCGTGGTGTTCCAGGGTCCAGATTTTGTTCTCTCCCCACCACCAATCCCACCTGCCACTGAACCTGCCAGTATGGGCAAATTCCACTCTATAAATTTTAAAGTAAAATGTGCTCATAAAAAGAACCTATAATTGCATTTGGAGCAATTAGATAGACAAAGTCGAATGCTTAAAGCATATTAATATTTGTGTCATCTGGTTCTTCGAGAAAACTGCATCTCAGAGTTTCCCATTATATTCAGTTCTATTGGGCTTTCATCCTCCAATGGACTTGTGTGCATTAACTACTGGTCCATCGCTATTGTCCTGTTAGGTTGTAAGTATAATTTGTGAATAACTACATTGAATCTGTGAACTGCTTTTCCATCATGTGACCAAATTAATTCATCTATTAAGGTTGCATTTTCCACTAATGTCTTGACCATCATTTTGCTGGTGGATCAACTATGAAAGTGGTTTAAAATTAAGTAAAATCCAATATTTTTGAACATGCAATTCATAATTTTGCAGCAGGTACAGCACGGGGTTAGATACAGAGTAAAGCTCCCTCTGCACTGTCCCCATCAAACACTCCCAGGACAGGTACAGCACGGGGTTAGATACAGAGTAAAGCTCCCTCTGCACTGTCCCGATCAAACACTCCCAGGACAGGTACAGCACGGGGTTAGATACAGAGTGAAGCTCCCTCTACACTGTCCCCATCAAACACTCCCAGGACAGGTACAGCACGGGGTTAGATACAGAGTAAATCTCCCTCTGCACTGCCCCATCAAACACTCCCAGGACAGGTACAGCACGCGGTTAGATACAGAGTAAAGCTCCCTCTACACTGTCCCCATCAAACACTCCCAGCACAGGTACAGCACGGGGTTAGATACAGAGTAAAGCTCCCTCCACACTGTCCCCATCGAACACTCCCAGGACAGGTACAGCACGGGGTTAGATACAGAGTAAAGCTCCCTCTGCACTGTCCCGATCAAACACTCCCAGGACAGGTACAGCACGGGGTTAGATACAGAGTGAAGCTCCCTCTACACTGTCCCCATCAAACACTCCCAGGACAGGTACAGCACGGGGTTAGATACAGAGTGAAGCTCCCTCTAAACTGTCCCCATCAAACACTCCCAGGACAGGTACAGCACGGAGTTAGATACAGAGTAAAGCTCCCTCCACACTGTCCCCATCGAACACTCCCAGGACAGGTGCAGCACGGGGTTAGATACAGAGTAAAGCTCCCTCTACACTGTCCCCATCAAACACTCCCAGGACAGGTACAGCACGGGGTTAGATACAGAGTAAAGCTCCCTCTACACTGTCCCCATCAAACACTCCCAGGACAGGTACAGCACGGGTTTAGATACAGAGTAAAGCTCCCTCTGCACTGTCCCCCATCAAACACTCCGAGGACAGGTAAAGCATGGGATTAGATACAGAGTAAATCTCCTCCACACAGTCCACCTCCCCTTCAAACACCTCCAGAATAGGTCCAGCACGGGGTTAGTTACAGAGTAAATCTCCTTCTAAACTGTCCCCTTCAAAAACTCCTAGAACAGGTACAGCATGGAGTTAGATACAGAGTAAAGCTCCCTCTACACCATCCACATCAAACACTCCCAGGACAGGCACAGCACGGGGTTGGATATCGAGGAAAGCTCCCTCTGCACTGACCCCTTCAAACACTCCGAGGACAGGTACAGCACGGGTTAGATACAGAGTAAAGCTCCCTCTACACTGTCCCCAAAAACACTGCCAGGGCAGGTACAGCACGGGGTCAGATACAGAGTAAAGTCCCTCTCCTCTCTCCCCATGAAACACTACCTTTATTGGTGTAGCACGGGATTAGTTACAGAGTAAAGCTCCCTCTACACTGACCCATCAAACTCTCCCAGCACAAGTACAGCACAGAGTCAGATACTGAGAAAAGCTCCCCTTTCACTGTCCCCTTGAAATACTCCCAGGTCAGGTACAGCACGTGGTTAGATACAGTGTAAAGCTCCCTCTACACTGTCCCCTTGAAATACTCCCAGGACAGGTACAGCACGGGGTCAGATACAGACTAAAGATCTATCTACACTGCCCATCAAACACTCCCAGGACAGGTACAGCACGGGGTCAGATACAGAGTAAAGCTCCCTCTGCACTGTCCCCATCAAACATTCCCAGGACGGTTACAGTCAGGAATTAGATATCGAGTATGATCCTTCTACACTGTCACGATCAAACACACCCAGGATAGGTACAGTACAGGGTTAGACACAGAGTAAAGCTCCCTCTGCACTGTCCCCTTCAAGCACTCGCAGAACAGGTGCAGCATGGGGTTAGATACAGAGTAAAGCTCCCTCTACACTGTCCCCATCAAACACTCCCAGGACAGGTACAGCACGGGGTTAGATACAGAGTAAAGCTCCCTCTACACTGTCCCCAACAAACACTCCCAGGACAGGCACAGCACGGGGTTAGATACAGAGTAAAGCTCCCTCTGCACTGTCCCCATCAAACACTCCCAGGACAGGTGCAGCACGGGGTTAGATACAGAGTAAAGCTCCCTCTACACTGTCCCCATCAAACACTCCCAGAACAGGTACAGCACGGGGTTACATACAGAGTAAAGCTCCCTCTACACTGTCCCCATCAAACACTCCAGGACAGAAATCATAGAAACCCTGCAGTACAGAAAGAGGCCATTCGGCCCATCGAGTCTGCACCGACCACAATCCCACCCAGTCCCTACCCCCACATCCCTACATATTTACCCACTAATCCCTCTAACTTATGCATCTCAGGACACTAAGGGCAATTTTTAGCATGGCCAATCAACCTAACCCGCACATCTTTGGACTAACATTGCATTTGCCTTCCTAACTGCCAACTGAACCTGCACATTGACCTTAACAGAATCTTGAACAATGACTCCCAAGTCCCTTTGTGTTTCTGATTTTCTAAGCATTTTCCCATTTAGAAAATAGTCGATGCCTCCATTCCTCCTTCCAAAGTGCAAAACCTCACACTTTTCCACATTGTATTCCATCTACCACTTCTTTGCCCACTCTCCTCACCTGTCCAAGTCCTTCTGCAGCCCCCCTGCTTCCTCAATACTACCTGTCCCTCTCCATATCTTTGTATCGTCTGCAAACTTAGCAACAGTGCCTCCAGTTCCTTCCTCCACATCGTTAATGTATATTGTGAAAAGTTGTGGTCACAGCACTGACCCCTGAGGCACAGCACTAATCACCAGCTGCCATCCTGAAAAAAACCTCTTGCCTTTCATGCCTTTTAATATTTCACAGCTTTAATGTCCAAAATGGAATACTGTAGCCTGCAGAATAGATACATCCCAAACTGCCTGAGCAGCAATGTTAATGGCTCCTAAAGGCAGTGCTCTGCAGTGAAATGTTGCTGTGCAGTGGCAAAAAGACTAAGAGCTAGTCCAAAGGTTCCAAGCCCAGAAATTTTGGATATGAGCAGTTGTTTTGCGCTGCCACCTTATTTCAAAGTCGAGTCAAAATGTGAATGGAGCAGATTTTTCAGCACCAGGGATGAATGGAATGTGTCTAAAACTGTAAAAGGTCCTATTCCCTTGACACAGCAAGTCTGCAGTTAATATGTGGGAGTTGGCACTGCAATAGCCACCATTGAAAACAGTGGTCCGGTTTGTTAAGACTTTTCTTAGCCAGTGTGTACAGTCCAGTTCACCCACAGGGTCGTGTTTCAACTAACCTACTAGTCAACAAAGTAGCTGAAATTTAGACAATAGGGGGAGATTTTGAAACACTGCACAAGCAGTACAAACAGCATGGAGAAGAACATACAGCCCCATGCTTGACATTGCTATACCTCATGAGGCATCATTCTGCAAGATTTCATTTACTTATCTACCTAAATTAGGTGAGCTCCTGGCACCACAAAAAAACTGGGCTACTGTCATCTGGACTTCTTTGGTGTGATTCTCCCAGCCTGCTGTGCTGCTAAAGCAGCGCAGTGGGCCGGGAGACCCAAGCGGAGGCTGTTTAGCAGGCTTCCGGCTGGACGCCACGGCCTCTGCAAGTCTCCAGGCACCAGATTTCTGGCGCCATCAGCTCTGCACCAGAAATCGGCGTGGAGCAGTTCAATGTAATTCAATTTGAATTTGCATACAATTAGCGGGCCCGGGGACTGAAGTCTCCAGGCCCGCTAGAATTCCCCCACACACCAGGAGTGTTTCACTCCAGTGGGTTTACAATAGCTCCCCACTAACGGGGAGCTGGCGGCCTGACTCCACTGGTGTGAAGGGGGGCCATGAAGGCCCCCCAGGAGGTCGGGATAAGGGGGGGTTTCCCCCGGGCACTGCCAGTTTGGCAGTGCCAGCCTGACTCTCTGGCACGACCCAAGGGGGAAGTGACAATGCCCAAGGGGGCATCTTGGCACTGCCCACCAGGCATCAGGCAGTGCCAAGGGGGCATGGCCTCTGAGGGGTGGGAAGATCGGAAGATTGGGGATCCTGCTGCCACTCTGCACTCAGTGGTGACTCACGGGCAGTTGGATCTCCAGGAACACTCTGACCCACAGCCGTGGTGTTCCAGGGTCCAGATTTTGTTCTCTCCCCACCACCAATCCCACCTGCCACTGAACCTGCCAGTATGGGCAAATTCCACTCTATAAATTTTAAAGTAAAATGTGCTCATAAAAAGAACCTATAATTGCATTTGGAGCAATTAGATAGACAAAGTCGAATGCTTAAAGCATATTAATATTTGTGTCATCTGGTTCTTCGAGAAAACTGCATCTCAGAGTTTCCCATTATATTCAGTTCTATTGGGCTTTCATCCTCCAATGGACTTGTGTGCATTAACTACTGGTCCATCGCTATTGTCCTGTTAGGTTGTAAGTATAATTTGTGATTCACTACATTGAATCTGTGAACTGCTTTTCCATCATGTGACCAAATTAATTCATCTATTAAGGTTGCATTTTCCACTAATGTCTTGACCATCATTTTGCTGGTGGATCAACTATGAAAGTGGTTTAAAATTACGTAAAATCCAATATTTTTGAACATGCGATTCATAATTTTGCAGTAGGTACAGCACGGGGTTAGATACAGAGTAAAGCTCCCTCTGCACTGTCCCCATCAAACACTCCCAGGACAGGTACAGCACGGGGTTAGATACAGAGTGAAGCTCCCTCTACACTGTCCCCCATCAAACACTCCCGGGACAGGTACAGCACGGGGTTAGATACAGAGTAAAGCTCCCTCTACACTGTCCCCATCAAACACTCCCAGGACAGGTACAGCACGGGGTTAGGTACAGAGTCAAGCTCCCTCTACACTGTCCCCATCAAACACTCCCAGGACAGGTACAGCACGGGGTTAGGTACAGAGTCAAGCTCCCTCTACACTGTCCCCTATCAAACACTCCCAGGACAGGTACAGCACGGGGTTAGATACAGAGTAAAGCTCCCTCTACACTGTCCCCACCAAACACTCACAGGACAGGTACAGCACGGGGTTAGATACAGAGTGAAGCTCCCTCTACACTGTCCCCCATCAAACACTCCCGGGACAGGTACAGCACGGGGTTAGATACAGAGTAAAGCTCCCTCTACACTGTCCCCATCAAACACTCCCAGGACAGGTACAGCACGGGGTTAGGTACAGAGTCAAGCTCCCTCTACACTGTCCCCATCAAACACTCCCAGGACAGGTACAACACGGGGTTAGATACAGAGTAAAGCTTGCTCTATACTCTCTCCAAACACTTGCAGGACAGTTACAGCATGGTATTAGATATAGAGCAAAGCTCCCTCTACACTGAGCACATTAAACACTCCCAGAACAGGTACGGAGCGGGGTTAGATACAGAGTTAAACATTCCCGGGTTTGTTATGTATTTGGAGGGTACATCATGTGGATTGCCGAGTTTTGACTCCACACTTTTCTCTCTGTTGTTCTCCTCTTGGTCTGATGTGTCAAACGGCACTTTGCATTTTGAGCACATCCATTGGTGCTCCAGTAGTGAATTGGGTTGATGCTGCTCATGTGTCTGTGACAGGAGTAAACATCTCCCCAGCAGAGCATTGTTGTTTCAATCTCTGATTCAGAGCCAGCTCTTCATTCCTGCAGAGAGCTGTGCTGTACTCTCTCTGCCTCCAGCTGCTTGGTGTTGTGTGTACTGTGTCCCAGCACAGGCCCTTCCTCAGCATCTTCTCTGATTCACACTGGGCTGCCGCTGCTCGCTCTGCCTTCTGGACAATGATTGATTGTGTCTCTCTGTCTCTCCCTCCTTCTCTCCCCCTGTCCCTCACCCCCTCTCTGGCCCACCTCCCTCACCCCACCTCACTCCCTCCCTTTTGCCACTCTCTCCCCCCCAGACTGTTTCACTGCGAAGGTTGACCTAGCTTTCCTCATTGATGGCTCAGGCAGTATTTTACCCGATGACTTCACGCGAATGAAGGACTTCGTAATGACAATGCTGCGTCGCTTCAAACTTCGGAATGTCCAGGTAGAAAGCCGTCCGTCTCCCCCGAGCTGCGTCCGTCTCCCCCGGGCAGCGTCCGTCTCCCCCGGGCAGCGTCCGTCTCCCCCGGGCAGCGTCCGTCTCCCCCGGGCAGCGTCCGTCTCCCCCGGGCAGCGTCCGTCTCCCCCGAGCTGCGTCCGTCTCCCCCGGGCAGCGCCGTCTCCCCCGGGCAGCGTCCGTCTCCCCCGGGCAGCGTCATGTATCTCCCTGTGAGTGATGGGGGAGAGTGGGATTAGACTGGGTGGGATATTAAAGGGTGCAGGGAATGATGGAGGAGAATGGGATTAGACTGGGTGGGATATTAAACGGTGCAGGGAGTGATAGAGGAGAGTGGGATTAGACTGGGTGGGATATTAAATGGTGCGGGTAGTGAGGGAGAAGAGTGGGATTAGACTGGGTGGGATATTAAAGGGTGTGGGAAATGAGGGAGAGAGTGGGATTGGACTGAGTGGAATGCCAGGCAATTCTGGATTTGGTGATGTGTAATGAGGCAGACTTGATTAGGGAACTTAAGATGAAGGAACCCTTAGGGAGCAGTGACTGCAGTATGATAGAATTTGCCCTGCAGTTTGAGAGGGAGAAGCAGGAATCAGATGTAACGGTATGGCAATTAAATAAAGGTAACTACAAAGAGATGAGCGGGGAGCAGGCCAGAGTTGACTGGAAAGGGAGCCCAGGAGGGAAGACTGTGGAACAGCAATGGCAAGAGTTTTTGGGGGTTATTGGGGAGGCACAACAGAAATTCATCCCAAGGAGGAGGAAACATGCTAAGGGGAGGACGAGGTATCCATGGCTGACAAGGGAAGTCAAGGACAGCATAAAAGCAAAAGAAAAAGCAGACAAAGTGACGAGGATTAGTGGGAAGTCAGAGGATTGGGAAGCCTTTAAAAGTGAGCAGAGGACAACTAAAAAAGCAATAAGGGGGGAGAAGATGAAATGAGTGTAAGCTCGCTGGTAATATAAAAGAAGACAGGAAATTATTTTTCAATATATAAAAAATAAAAGAGAGGCAAAGCTGGACATCGGACCGCTGGAAACTGAGGCTGGAGAATAATAGGAAACAGAGCAATGGCAGAGGAACTGAATCGTTACTTTGCATCAGTCTTCACGGTGGAAGACACCAGTGGGATGCCAGAGCTCCAGGAGAATCAGGGGCACAGGTGAGTGCAGTGGCCATCACTGAGGAGGAGGTTCTGGGGAAACTGAAAGGTCTGAAGGTGGACGGACGACACCACCCAGGGTTCTAAAAGAGATAGCTGAGGAAATTGTGGAGGCATTGGTGGTGATTTTTCAGCGATCACTGGAGGCAGGGAGGATAAGCACAGTAAGAAGTCTCACAACACCAGGTTAAAGTCCAACAGGTTTATTTGGTAGCAAATACCATAAGCTTTCGGAGCGCTGCCCCTTCGTCAGAGAGGGTACCAGAGGACTGGAAAGTAGCTAATGTAACACCGCTGTTTAAGATGGGAGGGAGGCAGCAGATGGGAAATTATAGGCTGGTTAACCTGACTTCAGTCATTGAAAAGATTTTAGAATCCATTATTAAAGATGAGACCGCGGAGTACCTGGAAGTGCACAATAAAATAGGACTGAGCCAGCACAACCTTGTCAATGGGAAGTTCGTGTCTGACAAATCTGTTAGAGTTCATTGAGGAGGTAGGATATATGCGCATTTAGAACTGAATAATCTCATTAGCGATAGACAGCATGGTTTTGTACGAGGGAGGTCATGCCTCACAAATTTGCTTGAGTTTTTGGAGGAGGTGACAAAAATGATTGACGAGGGAAGGGCCGTGGATGTCGTCTACATGGATTTTAGTAAAGCGCTTGACAAGGTCCCTCATGGCAGGCTGGTGCAAAAGGTTAAATCTCACGGGATAAAAGGTGAGCTAGCTAGATGGGTGGAGAACTGGCTTAGCCATAGAAGACAGAGGGTAGCAGTGGAGGGGTCTTTTTCCGGTTGGAGGTCTGTGACTAGTGGTGTTCCGCAGGGCTCTGTACTGGGACCTCTGCTGTTTGTGATATATATAAATGATTTGGAGGAAGATGTAGCTGGTGTGATCAGTAAGTTTGCGGACGACACGAAGATTGCTGGAGTTGCGGATAGTGATGAACATTGTCAGAGAATACAGCAGGGTATAGATAGGCTGGAACATTGGGCGGAGAAATGGCAGATGGAATTTAATCCAGATAAATGCGAAGTGATGCATTTCGGTAGATCTAATGCAGGGGGGAGCTATACAATAAATGGCAGAACCATCAGGAGTATAGACACACAGAGGGACCTGGGTGTACAAGTCCACCGACCCTGAAAGGTGGCAGCACAGGTGGAGAGGGTGGTGAAGAAGGCATATGGCATGCTTGCCTTTATTGGACGCGGCATAGAATATAAAAGTTGGCATATGATGTTGCAGCTGTATAGAACGAAGGTTAAGCCACATTTGGAATACTGCGTCCAGTTCTGGTCGCCACACTACCAGAAGGACGTGGAGGCTTTGGAGAGAGTACAGAGAAGGTTTACCAGGATGTTGCCTGGTATGGAGGGTCTTAGCTATGAGGAGAAATTAGGTAAACTGGAAAGACTGAGGATGAGGGGCGACCTAATAGAGGTGTATAAAATTATGAAGGGCATAGATAGGGTGAACAGTGGGAAGCTTTTTCCCAGGTCGGAGGTGACGAACACAAGGGGTCACGGGTTCAATGTGAGGGGGGCAAGGTTCAACACAGATGTCAGGGGGACGTATTTTACACAGAGGGTGGTGGGGGCCTGGAATGCGCTGCCAAGCAAGGTGATTGAGGCAGACACGCTGGGATCGTTTAAGACTTAGCTAGATAACCACATGAACAGACTGGGAATAGAGGGATACAAAAGAATGGTCGGCACGGTAGCACAGTGGTTAGCACTGCTGCTTCACAGCTCCAGGGACCTGGGTTCAATTCCCGGCTTGGGTCACTGTCTGTGTGGAGTTTGCACATTCTCCTCGTGTCTGCGTGGGTTTCCTCCGGGTGCTCCGGTTTCCTCCCACAGTCCAAAGATGTGCAGGTTAGGTTGATTGGCTGTGCTAAAATTGCCCCTTAGTGTCCTGAGATGTGTAGGTTAGAGGGATTAGCGGGTAAATATGTAGGGATAAGGGGGTCGGGCCGGGGTGGGATTGTGGTCAGTGCAGACTCGATGGGCCAAATGGCCTCTTTCTGCACTGTAGGGCTTCTGTGTATTCTATGTAATGGTCTAGTGGGCACATGAGTGGCGCGGGCTTGGAGGGCTGAAGGGCCTGTTCCTGTGCTGTATTGTTCTTTGTTCTTTGTTGTTCTTGGAGGTAACAAGGAAGTTAGACAAAGGAGAACCAGTGGACATAATTTATTTAGATTTCCAGAAGGCCTTTGACAAGGTGCCGCATAGGAGACTGTTAAGAGCCCATGGTGTTAATGGCAAGATCCTGGCATGGATAGAGGATTGGCTGACTGGCAGAAGGCAGAGAGTGGGGATAAAGAGGTCTTTTTCAGGATGGCAGTTGGTGACCTGTGCTGTGCCTCAGGGGTCAGTGCTGGGACCACAACTTTTCACAATATACATTAACGATTTGGAGGAAGGAACTGAAGGCACAGTTGCTAAGTTTGCAGACGATACAAAGATATGGAGAGGGACAGGTAGTATTGAGGAAGCAGGGGGGCTGCAGAAGGACTTGGACAGGTTAGGACAGTGGGCAAAGAAGTGGCAGATGGAATACAATGTGGAAAAGTGTGAGGTTATGCACTTTGGAAGGAGGAGTGGAGGCATCGACTATTTTCTAAATGGGGAAGTGCTCAGGAAATCAGAAGCACAAAGGAACTTGAGAGTGCTTGTTCAGGATTCTCTTAAGGTTAACGTGCAGGTTCAGTCGGCAGTTAGGAAGGAAAATGCAATGTTAGCATTCATGTCGAGAGAGCTCGAATACAAGAGAGGGATGTACTTCTGGGGCTGTATAAGGCTCTGGGCAGACCCCATTTGGAGTATTGTGAGCAGTTTTGGGCCTCGTATCGAAGGAAGAATGTGCTGGCCTTGGAAAGGGTCCAGAGAAGGTTCACAAGAATGATCCTTGGAATGAAGAGCTTGTTGTATGAGGAATGGTTAAGGACTCTGGGTCTATATTCGTTGGAGTTTAGAAGGATGAGGGGGGGGGGGGGATCTGCGAGGCCTGGATAGCGTGGGTGTGGAAAGGATGTTTCCACTAGTAGGAAGAACTAGAACCAGAGGGCACAACCTCCAGGCTAAAGGACGATCCTTTAAAACAGAGATGAGGAGGAATTTCTTCAGCCATAGAGTGGCGAATCTGTCGAACTCTTTGCCGCAGGAGACTGTGGAGGCCAGGTCATTGAGTGTCTTCAAGATGGAGATAGTGTCGTAAGGTAAAGATACCTCTGAGTCTATTCGTCGGTCAAAATACTTTGGTTCATTTGCACAATTGTGGGATACCGTCCGATGCCTAACATGGCCTCAGATGTCTCAGCAAATACAGGCTAAACACATACATTTATACCCCACCTTGCAAGTACGCAGTTTCCCAGGTCTCACAGGTTCCCAGGCAGTTGCACATCTTCCTGTGTGAACCTTGCTGCCTTGGCGTTTTCTTCACGGTTATCCCGTGAGTGTTGTTGTTCTCTGTGAGCACAGGTGGGGTATCTTACTAACGTACAAAGTTACAGTCTTTGCACAAACAAGTTAATTGGCATACAACAGTTTATATACGTTCGTAGGTACTTGTATAATGTATATCGGTACAGGTTATGATGAATATATATGAAGGTATCATTATACATCACAAAAGGCCTAGATATAGGCTTCCATTGTTACATAGCAATACATAATTAAAGAATACAAAATGGCGGGTTAGTCACATTCTTGAACAGAAAAACATACAACAGTTGTGCTCTTATCTGTTCTGGATACATGAGCATGAAAACACCCTAACGTAAACATGGGTTCTACAGTATTTCTCACACAAGCTCTAAATATCACAGAGGTCACTGTGACACTTCGAGTATTGAAGTTCATTAACCCATTCCCGACTTCAAGCGGTTCTTGATTAATAAAGGCACAGGGGTTATGGGAAAAAGGCAGGAGAATGGGAATGAAAAAAGTATCAGCCATGATTGAATGGCGGAGCGGACTCGATGGACTGAGTGGCCTAATTCTGCTCCTATGTCTTATGTCATATATTTAAGGGTGCGGGGAGTGAAGGGGAGCGTAGGATTAGACTGGGTGGGATATTAATGGGTGCAGGGAGTGAGGGGTGGGATATTAAAGAGCGAGGGGGAGGGTGGGATTAGACCGGGTGAGTTATTAAAGGGTGTGGGGAGTGAGGGCGAAAGTGGGATTAGATGGGAAGGGATATTCAAGGGTGAGGGGGAGAGTGGGATTAGACTGGATGGAATATTAAAGGGCGCGGGGAGAGTGTGATTCGACTCGGTGGGATATTAAAGGGTGTGGGGAGTGAGGGGGAGAGTGGGATTAGACTGTGTAGGATATTAAAGGGTGCGGGGAGAGTGAGATTCGACTGCAAGGGATATAAAAGGGTGCATGGAGTGAGGGGGGAGAGTGGGATTAGACTGGGTGGGATATTGAAGGTGCGGGGAATGAGTGGGAGAGTGGGATTAGACTGGGAGTGTTATTAAAGGGTGCAGGGAGCGAGGGGGAAAGTGGGTTTAGACTGGGAGTTTAATCCGGACAAATGTGAGGTAATGCATTTTGGAAGGTCTAATACAAATAGGAAATATATAGTAAATGGCAGAACCCTTGAGAGTATTGATAGGGAAATGGATCTGGGTGTACAGGTACACAGGTCACTGAAAGTGGCAATGCAGGTGGAGAAGGTAGTCAAGAAGGCATACGGCATGCTTGCCTTCATCGGCCGGGGCATTGAGTTTAAAAATTGGCAAGTCATGTTGCAGCTTTATAGAACCTTAGTTAGGCCGCACTTGGAATATAGTGTTCAATTCTGGTCGCCACAGTACCAGAAGGATGTGGAGACTTTGGAGAGGGTACAGAAAAGATTTACCAGGATGTTGCCTGGTATGGAGGGCATTAGCTATGAGAAGAGGTTGGAGACGCTTGGTTTGTTTTCACTGCAACAACGGAGGTTGAAGGGAAGTCTACAAGATTATGAGAGGTATGGACAGAGTGGATCGTCAGAAGCTTTTACCCAGGGTGGAAGAGTCAATTACTAGGGGACATAGGTTTAAGGTGCGAGGGGCAAGGTTTGAAGGAGATGTACAAGGCAGATTTTTTACACAGAGGGTGGTGGGTACCTGGAACATGTTGCCGGGGGAGGTAGTGGAAGCGGATACAATAATGGCTTTTAAGGGGCGTCTTGACAAGTACATGAATAGGATGGGAATAGAGGGATATGATCCCCGGAAGGGTAGGGGGTTTTAGTTAAGTCGGGCAGCATGGACGGTGCAGGCTTGGAGGGCCGAAGGGCCTGTTCCTGTGCTGTAATTTTCTTTGTTCTTTGGGAGGGATATTAAAGGGTTCGGGGAGTGAGGGGGAGAGTGGGATTAGACTGGATGGAATATTAAAGCGTGATGGGGAGAGTGGGATTAGACTGGGTGTGATATTAAAGGGTGCAGGGAGTGAGGGGGAGAGTGGGATTAGACTGGATGGAATATTAAAGCGTGATGGGGAGAGTGGGATTAGACTGGGTGGGATATTAAAGGGTGAGGAGGAGAATGGGATTTGACTGGGTGGGATATTAAAGGGTGCGGGGAGTGAGGGGGAGAGTGGGATTAGACTGGATGGGATATGAAAGGGTGCGTGGAGTGAGGGGGAGAGTGTGATTAGACTGGGTGGGATATGAAAGGGTGCGTGGAGTGAGGGGGAGAGTGGGATTAGACTGGATGGGATATGAAAGGGTGCGTGGAGTGAGGGGGAGAGTGGGATTAGACTGGGTGGGATATTAAAGGGTTCGGGGAGTGAGGGGGAGAGTGGGATTAGACTGGGTGGGATATGAAAAGGTGCAGGGAGTGAGGGGGAGAGTGGGATTAGACTGGGTGGGATATTAAAGGGTTCGGGGAGTGAGGGGGAGAGTGGGATTAGACTGGGTGTGATATTAAAGGGTTCGGGGAGTGAAGGTGAGAGTGGGATTAGACTGGGTGGGATATTAAAGGGTTCGGGGAGTGAAGGTGAGAGTGGGGTTTAGACTGGGTGGGATATGAAAAGGTGCAGGGAGTGAGGGGGAGAGTGGGATTAGACTGGGTGGGATATTAAAGAGTGAAGGGAGTGAGGAGGAAGAGTGGTATTAGACTGGGCGTGATATTAAAGCGTGACGGGGAGAGTGGGATTAGACTGGATGTGATATTCAAGGGCTCGGGGAATGAAGGTGAGAGTGGGATTAGACCGGATATTAATGGATACGGGGAATGAGGGGGAGAGTGGGATTTGATTGGGTGGGATATTAAAGGGTGTGGGGAGTGAGGGGAAGAGTGGGATTAGACTGGATGGGATATTAAAGTGTGCCCTGAGTGAGGGGGAGAGTGGGATTAGACTGGGTGGGATATTAAAGTGTGCCCTGAGTGAGGGGGAGAGTGAGATTAGACTGGGTGGGATATTAAAGGGTGCAGGGAGTGAAGTGGTGAGCAGGATTAGACTGCGGGGAATATTAAAGGGAGTGAACAGGGAAAATATATCGCTTTCTTTTGACACATACATCTCAGAGCACTGTCTCCTGGTGGATAAACAATGGATGCAAAATGGGTGATTTACAATGGAGACATGAATAGGATGCAAGCTAGATACATAACTTTGAGAAATACATACAGGGTATCCAAAGCTTGAGTACCCTGGATATCTATGGATATTGTTGAGAAAATAAGGAAGAAAACAAGAGGCATTTGATGCTTGCCAGAAAAATAATAGCAATAGAAATCCAGGAGATTATTTCAAATATCATTTAAAATTTTACCGTTATTGGAAAGACATTGATAAATTGGAAAGAATGCAGAGAAGATTGACGAGGAGGTTGCCAGGACTCGTGGGCCTGAATTATAGGGAGCGGTTGGCCAAGCCAGGACTTTATTCCGTGGAATGTCGGAGAATGAGTGGTGACCTTATTGTAGTGTATAAAATCATGAGGGGCACAGGATGAACACAGATAGTCTTTTTCCAGGGTAGGGGAATTGAAAATTAGAGGGCATAAGTTTAAGGTGAGAGGGGAAAGATTTAAAAGGGACCTGAGCGTCAACTTCTTCATGCAGAGGGTGGTGCGGATATGGAATGAGCTGCCAGAGAAAGTGGTTGAGGCAGGTTCAATCGCAACATTTAAAAAGCATTTGGATAAGTACATGGTTGGGAAAGGATGAGAGGGATATGGGCCAAACGCGGGTAGTTGGGACTGGCTGGGAGGGCACCATGGTCGGCATGGACCAGTTGGGCCAAAGGGCCCGTTTCTGTGCTGTGTTCCTCTATGATTCTATGGTCAGGATTTTACAGCCTCACTCATTCCGAAACCGTACAATCAGCCCGAGGTCAAGGAACCTTGCCATGGTCTGCTCCTCGCCTACTCTGGAGTGTGGGGGGAAACCGGATCACCCGGAGGAAACCCACACAGACACGGGGAGAATGTGCAATCTCCATACACACAGTAAAATTCCGGTCTATGACTCGATACAGGAGAGTGGTTGAGGCTGGAATAAGGAAGGTTAAGAGGAAGCATGAGGAAAGGGTGGCATTCTGCACTAATACAAATAGTAACATGTTCTTCAAACATATTCATGACAAAAGATTATTGAAGGGCAGAATGGGGCCCACAAGGGACAGGCAGGGTAAACTGCTCACTGAAGCAGAGGGTATGGCAGAGATAGTAAAATCAGCGGCATGGTAGCACAGTGGTTAGCACTGCTGCTTCACAGCTCCAGGGACCTGGGTTCGATTCCCGGCTTGGGTCACTGTCTGTGTGGAGTTTGCACATTCTCCTCGTGTCTGCATGGGTTTCCTCCGGGTGCTCCGGTTTCCTCCCACAGTCCAAAGATGTGCGGGTTAGGTTGATTGGCCAGGTTAAAAATTGCCCTTAGTGTCCTGAGATGCGTAGGTTGGAGGGATTAGTGGGTAGATATGGGGGTAGGGGCTGGGTGGGATTGTGGTCGGTGCAGACTCGATGGGCCAAATGGCCTCTTTCTGTACTGTCGGGTTTCTATGATTTCTATGATGATTTCTATAGTAAATCAGTACCGTGCTTCTGTCTTTACCAAATTAAACAATGCGACAATGGCCCAGTTGAAAATGGGGGTGCTGAGTAACTGAGCAGTATCATGATAGATAAAGAAGAGGTGCTAAAAAGACTGGCAGCACTCTCAGTAGAGAAGTAACTCATGCCCTCACGACTTGCACCCTAGATTGCTGAGAGAGGCAAGGAAGTAAATTCCAGAGCCATTGACAGAAATTTTCCTGGCCTCTCTGAACACAGGATTAGTACCAGGGGATTGGAGGATTGCAAATGTAATGCTGTTTTTCAAGAAAGGGGCAAAGGAAAATCCAAGAAGCTACAGACCTGTCAGCTTGACATCAGTAGTGAGAAAATGGATGGAGGCCATTGTATGGAATAAGATAAGTATAAACTACACAGAAGCCAGAGGGTGGTTGTCGAGAGTTGTTTTTCAAACTGGAGGCCTGTGACCAGCGGTGTGCCTCAGGGATCAGTTCTGGGTCCACTGTTATTTGTCATTTATATCAATGATTTGGATGAGAATATAGGGGCATGGTTAGTAAGTTTGCAGATGACACCAAGATTGGTGGCATGGTGGACAGTGAACATAGAACATTACAGCGCAGTACAGGCCCTTCGGCCCTCAATGTTGCGCCGACCAGTGGAACCAATCTAAAGCCCCTCTAATCTACACTATTCCAATATCATCCATATGTTTATCCAATAACCACTTGAATGCTCTTAATATTGACGAGTCCACTACTGCTGCAGGCAGGGCATTCCACGCCCTTACTACTCTCTGAGTAAAGAACCTACCTCTAACATCTGTCCTATATCTCTCACCCCTCAATTTAAAGCTATGTCCCCTTGTGCTAGCCATCACCATCCGAGGAAAAAGGCTCTCACTATCCACCCTATCTAATCCTCTGATCATCTTGTATGCCTCTCTTAAGTCACCTCTTAACCTTCTTCTCTCTAACGAAAACAACCTCAAGCCCCTCAGCCTTTCCTCATACGATTTTCCCACCATACCAGGCAAAATCCTGGTAAATCTCCTCTGCACCCTTTCCAACACTTCCACATCTTTCCTATAATACGGCGACCAGAACTGTACACAATACTCCAAATGCGGCCGCACCAGAGTTTTGTACAGTTGCAGCATGACCTCCTGGCTCCAAAACTCAATCCCTCTCCCAATAAAAGCTAACACACCGTATGCCTTCTTAACGTACCCTATCAACCTGGGTGCCAACTTTCAGGGATCTATGCACATGGACACGCAGATCCCTCTGTTCATCCACACTACCAAGTATCTTACCATTAGCCCAGTACTCTGTATTCCTGTTACTCCTTCCAAAGTGAATCACCTCACACTTTTCCGCATTAAACTCCATTTGCCACCTCTCAGCCCAGCTCTGCAGCTTATCTATGTCCCTCTGTAACCTGCCACTTCCCTCCGCACTGTCTATAACTCCACCGACTTTAGAGTCATCCGCAAATTTACTAATCCATCCTTCCACGCCCTCATCCAGGTCATTAGTAAAAATGACAAACAGCAGTGGCCCCAAAACAGATCCTTGCGGTACACCACTAGTGAGGAAGGTTATCTCCAATTGCAGTGGGACCTTGATCAATTGGGCCAGTGGGCTGATGAATGGCAGATGGAGTTTAATTTAGACAAATGCGAGGTAATTAATTTTGGTAGATTGAACCAGGGCAGGACTTACTCAGTTAATGGTAGGGCACTGGGGAGAGTTACAGAACAAAGAGATCTAGGGGTACGTGTTCATAGCTCCTTGAAAGTGGAGTCACAGGTGGACAGAGTGGTGAAGAAGGCATTCGGCATGCTTGGTTTCATCGGTCAGAATATTGAATACAGGAGTTGGGACGTCTTGTTGAAGTTGTACAAGACATTGGTAAGGCCACACTTGGAATACTGTGTGCAATTCTGGTCACCCTATTATAGAAAGGATATTATTAAACTAGAAAGAGTGCAGAAAAGATTTATTAGGATGCTACCGGGACTTGATGGATTGAGTTATAAGGAGAGGCTGAATAGACTGGGACTTTTTTCTCTGGAGCATAGGAGGCTGAGGGGTGACCTTATAGAGGTCTATAAAATAATGAGGGGCATAGACAAGGTAGATAGTCAATATCTTTTCCCAAAGGTAGGGGCGTCTAAAACTAGAGGGCATAGGTTTAAGGTGAGAGGGGAGAGATACAAAAGTGTCCAGAGGGGCAATGTTTTCACACAGAGGGTGGTGAATGTCTAGAACGAGCTGCCAGAGGTAGTAGTAGAGGCGGGTACAATTTTGTCTTTTAAAAAGCATTTAGATAGTTACATGGATACGATGGGTATAGAGGGATATGGGCCAAATGTGGGCAATTGGGATTAGTTTAGGGGTTTTAAAAAAAAAGGGCGGCATGGACAAGTTGGGCCGAAAGGCCTGTTTCCATGCTGTAAACCTCTATGACTCTAAGAGAAAAATAAGTTCATACTGAACAGTCAACATGGTTTTGTCAAGGACAGGTCATGTCTGACCAATTTAATTGAGTTCTTTGAAGAGGTGACATAGGCAGTGGATGAGGGGAGTGCCGTCATTGTTGTATATTTGGACTTTCAGGAAGCATTTGATATGGTGCCACATGGCAGGTTAGTGAGCAAATTAGAAACGTTTGAGATTGATGGGTCCTTGGCAGCATGGATTAGAAGTTGGCTGAAAGATAGGAAACAGAGGGTAGGTATAGATGTGCATGTGTCACGGTGGCACAGTGGTTACCACTGCTGCCTCACAGCGCCAGGCACCCGGGTTCAATTCCGGCTTCGGGTCACTGTCTGTGTGGAGATTGCCTGTTCTCTCCGGGTGCTCTGGTTTCCTCCCACAGTCCAAAAATATTTAGATTAGGTTGATTGGCCATGTTAAATTGTCCCTTAGTGTCAGGGAGATTTGCAGGATAAATAGATGGGGTTACAGAGATACGGCCTGGGTAGGATTGTTGTCGGCGTCGGCTTGATGGCTGAACGGCCTCTTTCTGCACTGTAGGGATTCAATGATTCTCAGACTGGAGACAAGTTGAAAATATTGTTCCCCAGGGATCAGTGTTGGGACGCTTGCTTTTTCAGATTTATATAAATAATTTAGAGATGAGTGTTGAGGTAAAAAATAGTTAATTGTGTGGATGATGTTGAGAGACTTCATAGGGACATTGACAAGTTGGCCAAATGGGCAGACCTCTGGCAGATGGATTTTAGTGCAGCAAAATGGGAGATAATACATTTTTGTGGAAGAAACATGCGGAGACAATCCAGGCTCAATGGTACAACTTTGAGGCAAGTACAGGAGCAGAGGCACCGCGGGGTTCAAGTACAACCATCTCTGAAGATGGCTACGTAAGTTGAAACAGTCATTAAGAAGGCTTATCGGATCCTTGGGTTGATAAATAGAGAAACAGAGTATAAAAGCAAGGAAGTGATGCTACACCTTGTCAGTGTTGAGGGTGGTGAGGTATTGGGGAAGGTATCAAGGTCACGGGTGGGTACTGGTAGATAGGAAGGTGGGTTGAAGTGTGTCTACTTCAATGCAAGGAGCATCCGGAACAAAGTAGATGAACTTGGTGCGTGGATTGGTACTATGGGACTACGATGTTGTGGCCATTACGGAGACGTGGGTAGAACAAGGACAGGAATGGTTGTTGGATGTTCCGGGGTATAGATGTTTCAGTAACTGTAGGGAAGCTGGTAAAAGAGGTGGAGGAGTGGCATTGTTAATCAAGGATAGTCTAACGGCTGCGGAAAGGCACTTCGAGGGGGATCTGCACACTGAGGTAATATGGGTTGAAGTTAGAAATAGGAAAGGAGTGGTCACGTTGTTAGGAGTTTACTATAGGCCCCCAAATAGTAATAGAGATGTGGAGGAAGAAATTTCTAAGCAGATAATGGATATGTGTGGGGGTCACAGGGTAGTTGTCATGGGGGATTTTAACTTTCCAAATATTGATTGGAACCTTGGTAGGTCAAATAGTTCGGATGGGGCAATTTTTGTGCAGTGTGTGCAGGAGGGTTTCCTGACACAATATGTGGATAGGCCAACAAGAGGTGAGGCCACATTGGATTTGGTACTGGGAAATGAATCGGGCCAAGTGTTAGATTTGGTTGTGGGAGAGCACTTTGGAGATAGTGACCACAATTCATTGTCTTTTGTTATTGCAATGGAGAGGGATAGGGCCGTACGGCAGGGCAAGGTTTACAATTGGGGGAGAGGTAATTATGATGCGATTAGGCAAGAATTAGGGGGCATAAGATGGGAACAGAAACTGTCAGGGAAAGGCACTAATGAAAAGTGGAACTTTTTCAAGGAACAAATACTGGGTGTCCTTGATAGGTATGTCCCTGTCAGGCAGGGAGGAAATGGCCGAGTGAGGGAACCATGGTTCACGAAAGAGGTGGAATGTCTTGTGAAAAGGAAGAGGGAAGCTTATGTAGGGATCAGGAAACAAGGTTCAGATGGCTCGATTGAGGGTTACAAGTTAGCAAGGAATGAGCTGAAAAAGGGGCTTGGGAGAGCTAGGAGGGGGCATGAGACATCCTTGGCGGGTCGGATCAAGGAAAACCCCAAGGCTTTTTACTCTTATGTGAGGAATAAAAGAATGACCAGGGTGAGGTTAGGGCCGGTCAAGGACAGTAGTGTATGGAGTCAGTAGAGATAGGCGAGGTGTATGGAGTCAGTAGAGATAGGCGAGGTGATGAATGAATACTTTTCTTCAGTGTTCACCAAGGAGAGGGGCCATGTTTTTGAGGAAGAGAAGGTGTTACAGGCTAATAGGCTGGAGGAAATAGTTGTTAGGAGGGAGGATGTACTGGCAGTTTTGAAGAAACTGAAGGTCGATAAGTCCCCTGGGCCTGATGAAATATATCCTCGGATTCTTTGGGAGGCAAGGGATGAGATAGCAAAGCCTTTGGCTTTGATCTTTGGGTCCTCACTGTCCACGGGGATGGTGCCAGAGGACTGGAGAGTGGCGAATGTTGTTCCTCTGTTTAAGAAAGGGAATAGAAATGACCCTGGTAATTATAGACCGGTTAGTCTTACTTCGGTGGTTGGTAAATTGATGGAAAAGGTCCTTAGGGATGGGATTTACGACCATTTAGAAAGATGCGGATTAATCCGGGATAGTCAGCACGGATTCGTGAAGGGCAAGTCATGCCTCACAAATTTGATAGAATTTTTTGAGGAGGTAACTAAGTGTGTTGATGACGGTAGGGCAGTTGATGTCATATACATGGATTTTAGTAAGGCGTTTGATAAGGTCCCCCATGGTCGGCTTATGATGAAAGTAAGGAGGTGTGGGATGGAGGGAAAGTTGGCAGATTGGATAGGTAATTGGCTATCTGATCGAAGACAGAGGGTGGTGGTGGAAAATTTTCGGACTGGAGGCAGGTTGCTAACTGAGTGCCACAGGGATCAGTGCTTGGTCCTCTGCTCTTTGTGATTTTTATTAATGACTTAGAGGAGGGGGCTGAAGGGTGAATCAGTAAATTTGCTGATGACACCAAGATTGATGGAGTAGTGGATGAGGTGGAGGGCTGTTGTAGGCTGCAGAGACATAGATAGGATGCAAAGCTGGGCTGAAAAATGGCAAATGGAGTTTAACCCTGATAAATGTGAGGTGATTCATTTTGGTCGGACTAATTTAAATGTGGATTACAGGGTCAAAGGTAGAGTTCTGAAGACTGTGGAGGAACAGAGAGATCTTGGGGTCCATATCCACAGATCTCTAAAGGTTGCCACTCAAGTGGATAGAGCTGTGAAGAAGGCCTATCGTATGTTAGCTTTTATTAACAGGGGGTTTGAGTTTAAGAGCCGTGGAGTTATGCTGCAACTGTACAGGACCTTGGTGAGACCACATTTGGAATATTGTGTGCAGTTCTGGTCACCTCACTATAAGAAGGATGTGGAAACGCTGGAAAGAGTGAGGAGGAGATTTACCAGGATGCTGCCTGGTTTGGAGGGTAGGTCTTATGAGGAAAGGTTGAGGGAGCTAGGGCTGTTCTCTCTGGAGCGGAGGAGGCTGAGGGGAGACTTAATAGAGGTTTATAAAATGATGAAGGGGATAGATAGAGTGTACGTTCAAAGACTATTTCCTCGGGTGGATGGAGCTATTACAAGGGGGCATAACTATAGGGTTCATGATGGGAGATATAGGAAGGATATCAGAGGTAGGCTCTTTACACAGAGAGTGGTTGGGGTGTGGAATGGACTGCCTGCAGTGATAGTGGAGTCAGACACTTTAGGAACATTTAAGCGGTTATTGGATAGGCACATGGAGCACACCAGGATGATAGGGAGTGGGATAGCTTGATCCTGGTTTCAGATAAAGCTCGGCACAACATCGTGGGCCGAAGGGCCTGTTCTGTGCTGTACTGTTCTATGTTCTACACCTCTACAATGATTGGTCAGCCCACATTTGGAGTCTTGTGTTTAGTTCTGGGCACCTTATAAACGGAAGGATGTTAAAGCCCGGGAGAGTGTGCAAAGGAGATTTTCTCGAATGATTCCAGGAATGTGGAATTTTAGATACAAAGAAAGATTGGATCAGGAATTGGCTAGCTGTAAGAAAACAGAGGGTGGTGGTTGATGGGAAATATTCATCCTGGAGTTCAGTTACTAGTGGTGTACCGCAAGGATCTGTTTTGGGGCCACTGCTGTTTGTCATTTTTATAAATGACCTGGATGAGGGCGTAGAAGGATGGACTGGTAAATTTGCGGATGACACTAAAGTCGGTGATGTTGTAGACAGTGCGGAGGGAAGTGGCAGGTTACAGAGGGACATAGATAAGCTGCAGAGCTGGGCTGAGAGGTGGCAAATGGAGTTTAATGCGGAAAAGTGTGAGGTGATTCACTTTGGAAGGAGTAACAGGAATACAGAGTACTGGGCTAATGGTAAGATACTTGGTAGTGTGGATGAACAGAGGGATCTGGGTGTCCATGTGCATAGATCCCTAAAAGTTGGCACCCAGGTTGATAGGGTTGTTAAGAAGGCATACGGTGTGTTCGCTTTTATTGGTAGAGGGATTGAGTTTCGAAGCCCGGAGGTCATGCTGCAACTGTACAAAACTCTGGTGCGGCCAGACTTGGAGTATTGCGTACAGTTCTGTTCGCTGCATTATAGGAAAGATGTGGAAGTGTTGGAAAGGGTGCAGAGGAGATTTACCAGGATGTTGCCTGGTATGGTGGGAAGATCGTATAAGGAAAGGCTGAGGGACTTGAGGTTGTTTTCGTTAGAGAGAAGAAGGTTAAGAGGTGACTTAATAGAGGCATACAAGATGATCAGAGGATTAGATAGGGTGGATAGTGAGAGCCTTTTTCATCAGATGATGATGGCTAGCACGAGGGGACATAGCTTTAAATTGAGGGGTGAGAGATATAGGACAGATGTTAGAGGTAGGTTCTTTACTCAGAGAGTAGTAAGGGCGTGGAATGCCCTGCCTGCAGCAGTAGTGGACTCGTCAATATTAAGAGCATTCAAGTGGTTATTGGATAAACATATGGATGATATTGGAATAGTGTAGATTCGAGGGGCTTTAGATTGGTTTCATTGGTCGGCACAACATTGAGGGCCGAAGGGCCTGTACTGCGCTGTAATGTTCTATGTTCTATCCCAGGCAGCATCCTGGTGAATCTTCTCTGCATGTCCTGCAGTGCCATCACATCCTTCGTATAATATGGTGACCAGAACTGCACGTAGTACTCCACCTGTGGCCTCACCAAAGTTCGATACAACTCCAACATGGCTTCCCTGCTTTTGTAATCTATGTAAGAAGTCTCACAACACCAGGTTAAAGTCCAACAGGTTTATTTGGTAGCAAATACCATAAGCTTTCGGAGCACAGCTCCTTCGTCAGATGGAGTGGATATCTTGTAATCTATGCCTTGATTGATAAAGGCATATAGTTCCATATGCCTTTCTGACCACCCAACTAACATGTCCTTCAGAGCCTTCAGAGATCTGTGGACAAACACGTCAAAGCCCTCCCTTTGTTCCACAGAACCTCCTCGTGTCATGATGTTCATTGAATACTTCCTTGTCAAATTACTCCTTCCAAAGTGTATCACCTCACACCTTTTGGGGTTAATTCCATCTCCTACTTATCTGCCCATTTGACCTTCCCATCTACATCTTCTTGTAGCCCAAGACACTCCACCTCACTGTAAACCACCCAATCTTTGTCTCATCCGCAAACTTCCTAATCCTACCCCCCACATAGTCATCTATGTTGTTTATATAAATGATGAATAATAAGGGACCCAGCACGGGTACGCCACTGGACACTGGCTTCCAGTCACTAAAGCAGCCTTCTGTCATCACCCTCTGTCTCCTCAACTGAGTCAAATTTGAATCCACTTTATCAAATTACCCTGTATCCCATGTGCATTTACCTTCTTTATAAGTCTCATATGAGGGACCTTGTCACAGGCTTTGCTGAAATTCATATAAACTACATCAACTGTACTGTCACTGTCAGTGTGGAGTTTGCACATTCTCCTCGTGTCTGCGTGGGTTTTCTCCAGGTGCTCCAGTTTCCTCCCACAGTCCAAAGATGTGCAGGTTAGGTTAATTGGCCATGCTAAAAAATTGTCCCTTAATGTCCTGAGACGCGTAGGTTAGAAGATTAGCGGGTAAATATGTAGGGATAAGGGGGTAGGGCCTGGGTGGGATTGTGGTCGGTGCAGACTCGATGGGCCAAATGGCTTCTTTCTGCACAGTAGGGTTCCTATGACTACCTTCATCTACACACCTGGTCACCTTCTCAAAAGATTCAATCAAATTTGTGGCATGACCTCCCTCTGACGAAGCCATGGTGACTATCGCTGATCAAGCCTTGCCTCTCCAACTGGAGATAGATTCTCTCCTTCAGACGTTTCTCCAATAGTTTCCCTGCCACTGACATGAGTCTCACTGTCTGTAGTACCTTGGTTTATCTCTACAACCGTTCTTAAACACCAGAACCACATTAGCAGTTCACCAGTCATCTGGCACCTCCCCAGTGGCCAGAAAGGAATTAAAGGGTCAGAACCTCTGCAATCTCTTCCCTTGCCTCCCACAGCAGACTAGGGCACAATTAGAACATAGAACATAGAACAGTACAGCACAGAACAGGCCCTTCGGCCCACGATGTTGTGCCGAGCTTTATCTGAAACCAAGATCAAGCTATCCCACTCCCTATCATCCTGGTGTGCTCCATGTGCCTATCCAATAACCGCTTAAATGTTCCTAAAGTGTCTGACTCCATTATCACTGCAGGCAGTCCATTCCACACTCCAACCACTCTCTGCGTAAAGAACCTACCTCTGATATCCTTCCTGTATCTCCCACCACGAACCCTATAGTTATGCCCCCTTGTAATAGCTCCATCCACCCGAGGAAATAGTCTTTGAACGTTCACTCTCTCTATCCCCTTCATCATTTTATAAACCTCTATTAAGTCTCCCCTCAGCCTCCTCCGCTCCAGAGAGAACAGCCCTAGCTCCCTCAACCTTTCCTCATAAGACCTACCCTCCAAACCAGGCAGCATCCTGGTAATTCATCGGAACCTGGAGATTTATCCACTTTTAAGGCTGCCAACACTTCCAATACCTTGTCATTCCCTCTGTCAATTTGCTCAAGAACCTTGCAGTCTTTCTGAATTCCATGCCATCGTCCTCATTCTCTTGGGTGAAGACAGATGTGAAGTATTTATTCAACACTTTTCCTATGTTCTCTGGCTCCAACCACAGATTGCCCCCTTCGTCCCTAATGGACCCGACTCTTTCCCTGGTTATCCTCTTCCCATTGATATACTTGCAGAATATCTTGTGATTTTCCCTCCTTTTACGAGTCAGAGCTTTCTCATATCCCCTCTTTGCTTTCCTAATTGCTTTCTTAAGCTCCACCCTGCACTTTCTATAAACCACTAATGCCTCTGCTGATTTGTTCCCCTTGTACTTGCTAAAAGCCTTTCATTTCCTTCTCATCGTATCCTGAATATCTCTGGTTATCCATGGTTCTCTGGGCTTGTACCCTCTTCATTTCATTTCTAAATGCACCCCCCCGCATCCCCCCCCTCCTGACTGCTGTTCGTAGATTTCCCCACTTGCAGCTGTCCCCAGTCTACCTTGACCAGATCCTGCCTTATTTTATTCAACTTCACTCTTCCTCAATCCAAAACTTCGTTTTGAAACTTGTCTTAAATTGTTGTGATTGCTAAAATGCTCCCCCTCAACCACCTGTCTGGCCTTCGTTCCCCAGAATTAGGTCTAGCACCGCTCCCTCCCTTGTTGGACCCTCTGCCTATTGACTTAAAACATGTACACATTTAGAACATAAGAACTAGGAGCAGGAGTAGGCCACCTGGCCCCTCGAGCCTGCTCTGCCATTCAATAAGATCATGGCTGATCTTTTCGTGGACTCAGATCCGCTCAGCATAACTCTTAATCCCTTTACTGTTTAAAAATTTATCTATCCTTGCCTTAAAAACATTCAACGAGGTAGCCTCAACTGCTTCACTGGGCAGGGAATTCCACAGATTCACAACCCTTTGTGTGAAGAAGTTCCTCCTCAACTCAGTCCTAAATCTGCTTCCTCTTATTTTGAGACTCTGCCCCCTAGTTCCAGTTTCACCCGCCAGTGGAAACAACTTCCCTGCTTCTATCTTATCTATTCCCTTCACAATCTTATATGTTTCGATAAGATCCCCCCTCATTCTTCTGAATTCCAATGAGTATATCCCCAGTCTACTCAGTCTCTCCTCATAAGCCAACCCTCTCAACTCTGGAATCAACCTAATGGACCTCCTCTGCACCCCCTCCAGTGCCAGTATATCCTTTCTCAAGTAAGGAGACCAAAACTGTACACAGTACTCCAGGTGTGGCCTCACCAGCACCTTATACAGCTGCCACATAACCTCGCTGTTTTTAAACTCCATCCCTCTAGCAATAAAGGACAAAATTCCATTTGCCTTCTTAATTACCTGCTGCATCTGCAAACCAACTCCTTAAGATTCCTGCACAAGGACACCCAGGTCCCTCTGCACAGCAGCATGCTGCAATTTTTAACCATTTAAATAATAGTCCATTTTACTGTTATTCCTACCAAAATGGATGACCTCACATTTACCAACATTGTACTCCATCTGCCAGACCTTCGCCCACTCACTTAGACTATCTATATCCCTTTGCAGACTTTCAGTGTCTTTTACACTCTTTGCTCTGCCATTCATCTTAGCGTCATCTGCGAATTTTGACACACTACACTTGGTCCCTAACTCCAAATCATCTATGTAAATCGTAAACAATTGCGGTCCCAACACTGATCCCTGAGGCACACCACTAGTCACTGATCGCCAACCAGAAAAACACCCATTTACCCCCACTCTTTGCTTTCTGTTAGTTAACCAATCCTCTATCCATCTAATACATTACCCGTAACACCGTTCACCTTTATCTTATGCAGCAGTCTTTGGTGCGGCACCTTGTCAACTGCCTTCTGGAAATCCAGATACACCACATCCACAGGTTCCCCATTAGAACATAGAACATAGAAAGCCACAGCACAAACAGGCCCTTCGGCCCACAAGTTGCGCTGATCATATCCCTACCTCTAGGCCTATCTATAGCCCTCAATCCCATTAAATCCCATGTACTCATCCAGAAGTCTCTTAAAAGACCCCAACGAGTTTGCCTCCACCACCACCGACGTCAGCCGATTCCACTCACCCACCACCCTCTGAGTGAAAAACTTACCCCTGACATCTCCTCTGTACCTACCCCCCAGCACCTTAAACCTGTGTCCTCTCGTAGCAACCATTTCAGCCCTTGGAAATAGCCTCTGAGAGTCTACCCTATCCAGACCTCTCAACATCTTGTAAACCTCTATCAGGTCACCTCTCATCCTTCGTCTCTCCAGGGAGAAGAGACCAAGCTCCCTCAACCTATCCTCATAAGGCATGCCCCCCAATCCAGGCAACATCCTTGTAAATCTCCTCTGCACCCTTTCAATGGCTTCAACATCTTTCCTGTAATGAGGTGACCAGAACTGCGCGCAGTACTCCAAGTGGGGTCTAACCAGGGTCCTATAAAGCTGCAGCATTATCTCCCGACTCCTAAACTCAATCCCTCGATTAATGAAGGCTAGTACGCCGTACGCCTTCTTGACCGCATCCTCCACCTGCGAGGCCGATTTAAGAGTCCTATGGACCCGGACCCCAAGGTCCTTCTGATCCTCTACACTGCTAAGAATGGTACCCTTCATATTATACTGCTGCTTCATCCCATTGGATCTGCCAAAATGGATCACTACACACTTATCCGGGTTGAAGTCCATCTGCCACTTCTCCGCCCAGTCTTGCATTCTATCTATGTCTCGCTGCAACTTCTGACATCCCTCCAAACTATCCACAACACCACCTACCTTGGTGTCGTCAGCAAACTTACCAACCCATCCCTCCACTTCCTCATCCAGGTCATTTATGAAAATGACAAACAGCAAGGGTCCCAGAACAGATCCCTGGGGCACTCCACTGGTCACTGACCTCCATGCAGAGAAAGACCCCTCCACAGCCACTCTCTGCCTTCTGCAGGCAAGCCAGTTCTGGATCCATAAGGCAACAGCCCCTTGGATCCCATGCCCTCTCACTTTCTCAAGAAGTCTTGCATGGGGGACCTTATCGAACGCCTTGCTGAAGTCCATATAGACCACATCCACCGCTCTTCCTTCGTCAATGTGTTTGGTCACATTTTCAAAGAACTCAACCAGGCTCGTAAGGCACGACCTGCCCTTGACAAAGCCGTGCTGACTACTTTTGATCATACTAAACTTCTCTAGATGATCATAAATCCTGTCTCTCAGGATCCTCTCCATCAACTTACCAACCACTGAGGTTAGACTCACCGGTCGGTAATTTCCCGGGCTGTCCCTGTTCCCTTTCTTGAATATAGGGACCACATCTGCAATCCTCCGGAACCTCTCCCGTCTCCATCGACGATGCAAAGATCATCGCCAAAGGCTCCGCAATCTCCTCCCTCGCCTCCCACAGTAACCTGGGGTACATCCCATCCGGTCCCGGCGACTTACCAACCTTGATGCCATTCAATAGTTCCAACACATCCTCTTTCTTTATGTCCACATGCTCGATCCTTTCTGTCCACCGCAAACCAGCAGTACAACCACCCAGATCCCTTTCCACCGTGAATACCGAGGTAAAGTATTCATTAAGCACCTCCGCCATTTCTAACGGTTCCGCACAAACTTTTCCCCCTTCACCTTTTAAGGGTCCTATGCCTTCACATCTCATTCTTTTACTCTTGACATATTTGTAGAAAGCCTTGGGATTCTCCTTAATCTTACCCGCCAAGGTCTTCTCATGACCCCTTCTCGCTCTCCTAATTTCCTTCTTAAGCTCCTTCCTACATCCCGTATACTCCTCTAAATCCTTAACACCTCCTAGCTCTCTGAACCTTCTGTACGCCTCTCTTTTCTTATTCACCAGGTTCATCACAACCTTCGTGCACCACGGTTCCCGTACCCTACCAACACCCCCCTGTCTCATCGGAACGTTGTCATGCAGAGCTCCAGACAAACATTCCTTGAAAATCCTCCACTTTCCTTCGGTACTTTTCCCCAAGAATGCCTCCTTCCAATTTACCCGTCTAATTTCCTCCCTGATGACACTGTATTTCCCTTCACTCCAGAGAAACACTTTCCTAGCCTGCCTGATCCTATCTCTTTCCAATGCTATCGTGAAGGAGATAGAATTATGATCGCTATCCCCAAGATGCTCACCCACCGAGAGATCCTCCACCTGTCCAGGTTCATTAGCCAGCACCAGATCAAGTACAGCCTCTCCTCTAGTAGGCTTATCCACATACTGTGTCAGGAAACTCTCCTGGACACACCTAACAAACTCCTCTCCATCCAAACCCCTAGCCCTAGGGATATTCCAATCTATGTTTGGGAAATTAAAATCTCCCATCACGACAACTCTGTTATTCCTACATCTCTCCAGGATCTGTTTCCCCATCTGCTCCTCAACATATCTGTTACTATTGGGCGGCCTATAGAAAACACCCAGCAAAGTTACCGACCCCTTCCTGTTCCTAACCTCCACCCACAGAGACTCCGTAGTCAATCCCTCCACGGCGTCCACCTTCTCTACAGCCGTGACACTATCCCTGATCAACAGTGCCACTCCCCCCCCTCTCTTGCCTCCCTCCCTGTCCTTCCTGAAACATCTAAAACCCGGCACCTGAAGCACCCAATCCTGTCCCTGAGACATCCAAGTCTCCGTAATGGCCACCACATCACAATTCGAAGCAGCAATCCACGCTCTAAGCTCATCCACTTTATTCACTACACTCCTGGCATTAAAATAGACACATCTCAGACCTTCAGCCTGAGCACTTCCCTTCTCCATCACTCGTCTAACCTCCCTCTTACCCTGTCTACATTCCTTATCTATTTGCGAGCTAACCTCCTCGCTCTCAGTCCCCTCATTTCGATTCCCTCCCCCCAACCTTTCTAGTTTAAAGTCTCTCCAGTAGCCTTAGCCAACCTTCCCGCCAGGATATTGGTCCCCCTGGGATTCAAGTGCCACCCGTCTTTTTTAAACAGGTCACACCTGCCCCTAAAGAGGTCCCAATGATCCAAGTACCCAAATCCTTGTCCCTTGCTCCAGTCCCTCAGCCACGCATTCATTCTCCACCGATTCCTGTTCTCACTCTCCCGCGGCACAGGCAGCAATCCCGAGATTACTACCTTTGCATTCCTCTTTCTCAGCTGTCTACCTAACTCCCTATATTCTCTTTTCATGACCCCTTCCCTCTTCCTACCTATGTCAGCAGTACCTATATGCATCACGACCTTCGGCTCCTCTCCCTCCCCCTTCAGGATTTCTGGGACTCGACCAGAGACATCCCGGACCCCTGCACCAGGGAGGCAAACCACCATCCGAGAGTCCCGTCTGTGTCCGCAAAAACGCCTATCTGACCCCCTCACCGTAGAGTCCCCAATTAGCACTACCCTCCTTTCCTTATCCTTTTGCACTACTGGGCCAGGCTCAGCTCCAGAGACACTGCCACCGCTGCTTCCCCCAGGTGGGCTGTCCTCCCCAGTAGTACTCAGACAGGAGTACTTATTATTAAGGGGCACATCCACCGGGGTGCTCACCATCAACCGAGCTTTCTCCTTCCTCACTGTTACCCAGTTACCCTCCTCCCGTGGTCCCGGTGTGACCACCTGCCGATAGCTCCTGTCAATTACCTCCTCACTATCCCTAACCCGGCGAAGGTCCTCGAGCTGCAATTCCAGTTCCCTAACATGGTCCCTTAGGAACCGCAGCTCAACACACCCAGCACAGATATGGTCGTCCGGGAGGCTAGGAGCCTCCAGGACCTCCCACATCCTACATTGGGAACAACATACTGGCCTCACACTCATAATTGCCCTTTTAATCACACAGGGAAAAAAAAAGTGAATGAAAATTTTAAACTTACCTTTCCTCCTCCTGTTTTCTCCAAAGCCCTGCTCTCACTGGGTCTTTTTTTTTAGGTTGTCGACTGCGCATGTAATGTTCGCAAAGAATTCCACCAAATTAGTCAAACATGACCTTCCCTTCATGAACCCATGCTGCGTCTTACCAATGGGACAATTTATATCCAGATGTCTCACTATTCCTTCCTTGATGATAGATTCAAGCATTTTCCCTACTACAGAAGTTAAGCTAACCGGCCTACAGTTACCCGATTTCAAGAAACCCACTCCACCCATCCTTAATACTATGTATATCCCAGTTAATACCATAGAAACCCTACAGTGCAGAAGAAGGCTATTTGGCCCATCAAATCTGCACCGACCACAATTCCACCCCAGGCCCTACCCCCACAAGCCCACACATTTACCCCACTAATCCCGCTCGCTAACGCATCTCAGGACACTAAGGGGCAATTTAGCATGGCCAATTAACCTAACCCACACATCTTTGGACTGTGGGAGGCACCTGGAGGAAACCCACGCAGACACGAGGAGAATGTGCAAACTCCACACAGACAGTGACCCAAGCCGGGAATCGAACCCAGGTCCCTGGAGCTGTGAGGCAGCAGTGCTAACCACTGTGCCACAGTGTTTGGTGTTGGGAAAGTTGAAATCACCTCCTATAATGACCCTATCGTTATTGTATTTACACACCTCCACGAATTGTGCACATATTTGCTCCTCAATTTCCCGTTGGCTATCTGGGGGGTGATAATAAACACCTAGCAACGTAATTGCTCCTTTTTTTTTCCTGAGCTCGACCCAAAAAGCTCCATTTGATGCCCCCTCCATGATATCATCTCTCCTTACTACAGTAACCGACTTCTTAACTAATAATGCAATACCTCCCTCTCTTTTACTCCCTCCTCTGTCTCGCCTGCAGAGTCTATATCCTGGTTGTTAATTTTTTTGAAGTTTATTTATTAGTGCCACAAGTAGGTTTACATTAACACTGCAATGAAGTTGCTGTGAAAATCCCCCTAGTCGCCACACTCCGGTGCCTGTTTGGGTACACTGAGGGATAATTTAGCATGGCCAACACACCTAACCAGCATGTCTTTCAGACTGTGGGAGGAAACCGCAGCACATGGAGGACCCCCACGCAGACACAGGGGAGAACGTGCAGACTCCACACAGACACGGCACGGTGGCACAGTGATTAGCACTGCTGCCTCACAGCGCCAGGGACCCGGGTTCAATTCCGGCCTCGGGTCCCTGGCGCTGTGAGGCAGCAGTGCTAACCACTGTGCCACCGTACCGTGTCTGTGTGGAGTTTGCACATTCTCCCCATGTCTGTGTGGGTTTCCTCTGGGTGCTCCGGTTCCCTCCCACAGTCCAAAAAAGATGTGCGGGTTAGGTTGATTGGCCATGCTAAATTGACCCTAGTGTCAGGGGGTTAGCAGGGTAAACGTGGGGTTATGGGAATAGGGCCTGCATGGAATTGTGGTCAGTGCAGACTTGCTGGGCCGAATGGCCTCCTTCTGCACTGTGGGGATTCTATGACAGTGACCCAAGCCGGGAATTGAACCCAGGTCCCTGGTGCTGGGAGGCAGTAGTGCTAACCACTGTGCCACCCGGGATTTGGAATGCGCTGCCGAGGAGAGTGGTGGAGGTGGATTCCATTGGAGGTTTCAAAAGACAGCTGGATAACTATTTGAAAGTGGAGAATTCAGCGAGCTACGTGATAGGGCTGGAGAATGGAACTAGCTGGTAGCTCTTTCGATAGCCGGTGCAAAAACGATGGGCCAAATGGCCTCCTTCTGTGCTGTAACATTCTATGTTGAATCGGGTAGTTGTGTCCTTTTGCTGGAACATGCTGTGAAATATTGCCTGTAAGTGACAGGATGCTGATGAGAAGTGAAAGCTTGGTGTCACATCCTGTTGCAGAAACGTCTGAAGCAACTTCCTCTGTGGGGAAATTCAGGAATTGCCAGCAGCAATACAGACAGAATTACATTTTCTTCTGGCTCCATCCACTTCAACATGTCCCAAATATTTCTCCAATTTGTGCTGAATATACAGTTACAATGTAGGAAAATGGACAGTCTGCTAATGTACAGTAAGATCCCCAATTCATGTCATCGAACCACAAGCGGCGATTCTCCCAGAAGCGCTGAATTGGTGGGAAAACTGTCCTGGATCATGATTGTTTTCTCAGTTCAACTTCACACTCGAGTCTCCCCACTCTGTGCACTGCAGAGTTCCCAATCGTGAATCTCATTGAAAACCCAGGGGGGTTTTGCGTTTAGGTTTAAGGTTTTAGGTTTAAAAAGTTTTTTTGTTAGGTTTCGCCTGTTTGCGCTGGAGGCTGACAGCTCTGGACCTCTGCGCATGTGCAGTGGCCCCGATCTGTCAGTCTCCCTGTTTGCTGGCCAGCCCGGGACCCCCACAGTGCTTCCCCTCCAGCCTCACCCACAGCCCGATCGCGGCCCCCATGCCAATTCCTGGGCTAGTCCTGCCCCCCCCCCCGATGTCCAGCCCAACCCCCCCCAGCAGTGGCGATCCTCCGACCCCCTCACCCTGGTGGCCCCCCCCGCCGCCCCCCCGGCAGACCATGCCCCCCACCCCCAGCCCGCACCAATCGCTGCCCTCCCTCCATCCCAAACCGATCGCAATGCAGAGTGGCAGCGGGAACCCCCACCAATCACCCTTAGGCCCTGTCCACAGTAGGCCCTGCCCCCTTGGCATGCCCGATGCCCGCTGGGCAGTGCCAAGGTGTCTCATGGGCTTGGGCACTTTGCCCCTTGGGCAGTGCCAGGGGGCACAGGCTAGCACTGCCAGGATGCCCATGCGCAGGGGGCACCACCCCCCGTTGCCTAACCCCCTGAAGGCCCTGGTTGCCCCCCCTTCATTCCGGCGGGGTCTCCCGCTTGTTCCCCGAACGTGGGGAACTACTCTAAACCCCGCCGGAGTGAAGTACTCCTGACGGATGGGAGATTCAATCTGGACTGGAAAGTTCCCGATAATCAAACGCTGAACATATTTAAACTACATATAAAAAAGATTCAAATGACTTACCTGTCTTCCTAACAATTTCCAGCATAGTTTGGACTCTGACTGTTCTCCGGCTCTGGGAGATGCATATGTGTTCCCGGCGCATGCGCAAATCCCGGAAAAAGGCGGTGACGCGCATCTCCCAGCCCGAAATGCCGGAAAAGTTGCAGGTCATGATGGGAAAATCGCCCCCATAGATTCCCAACAGTGCAGAAGGAGGCCATTCAGCTCATCGACTCTGTACTGACTCCCTGACGAGAGCATTTTACCCAAGCCCCCTCCTTCACCCTATTCTCAGAACCCCACAAATTTACCTTGGCTAATTATTCTAACATGCACGGGGACGATTTAGCATGGCCAATCCACCTAATCTGCACATCTTTGGACTGTGGGAGGAAACCAGAGCACCCGGAGGAAACCCACGCAGACATGAGGAGAATAGAACATAGAACATAGAACATAGAACATTACAGCGCAGAACAGGCCCTTCGGCCCACGATGTTGCACCGACCAGTTAAAAAAAAAAAAAACTGTGACCCTCCAACCTAAACCAATTTCTTTTCGTCCATGAACCTATCTACGGATCTCTTAAACGCCCCCAAACTAGGCGCATTTACAACTGATGCTGGCAGGGCATTCCAATCCCTCACCACCCTCTGGGTAAAGAACCTACCCCTGACATCGGTTCTATAACTACCCCCCCTCAATTTAAAGCCATGCCCCCTCGTGCTGGATTTCTCCATCAGAGGAAAAAGGCTATCACTATCCACCCTATCTAAACCTCTAATCATCTTATATGTTTCAATAAGATCCCCTCTTAGCCGCCGCCTTTCCAGCGAAAACAATCCCAAATCCCTCAGCCTCTCCTCATAGGATCTCCCCTCCATACCAGGCAACATCCTGGTAAACCTCCTCTGCACCCTCTCCAAAGCCTCCACATCCTTCCTGTAATGTGGGGACCAGAACTGCACACAGTACTCCAAGTGCGGCCGCACCAGAGTTGTGTACAGTTGCAACATAACGCTACGACTCCTAAATTCAATCCCCCTACCAATAAACGCCAAGACACCATATGCCTTCTTAACAACCTTATCTACTTGATTCCCAACTTTCAGGGATCTATGCACACATACACCTAGATCCCTCTGCTCCTCCACACTATTCAAAGTCCTCCCGTTAGCCCTATACTCAACACATCTGTTATTCCTACCAAAGTGAATTACCTCACACTTCTCCGCATTAAACTCCATCCGCCACCTCTCGGCCCAACTTTGCAACCTGTCTAAGTCTTCCTGCAAACTACGACACCCTTCCTCACTGTCTACCACACCACCGACTTTGGTGTCATCAGCAAATTTGCTAATCCACCCAACTATACCCTCATCCAGATCATTAATAAATATTACAAACAGCAGTGGCCCCAAAACAGATCCCTGAGGTACACCACTTGTAACCGCACTCCATGATGAATATTTACTATCAACCACCACCCTCTGTTTCCTATCCGCTAGCCAATTCCTGATCCAATTTCCTAGATCACCCCCAATCCCATACATCTGCATTTTCTGCAGAAGCCTACCATGGTGAACCTTATCAAACGCCTTACTAAAATCCATATATACCACGTCCACTGCCTTGCCCCCATCCACCTCCTTGGTCACTTTCTCAAAAAACTCAATAAGGTTAGTAAGGCACGACCTACCTGCCACAAAACCATGCTGACTATCACCTATCAATTCATTACTCTCCAAATAACTATAAATCCTATCCCTTATAATTTTTTCCAACATCTTGCCGACAACAGAAGTGAGACTCACCGGTCTATAATTCCCGGGGAAGTCTCTGTTCCCCTTCTTAAACAATGGGACAACATTCGCTAACCTCCAATCTTCTGGTACTATACCAGAGGCCAACGACGACCTGAAGATCAGAGCCAGAGGCTCTGCAATCACTTCTCTTGCCTCCCAGAGAATCCTTGGATAAATCCCATCCGGACCAGGGGATTTATCTATTTTCAGACCCTCCAGAATATCCTGCACATCCTCCTTATCAACTGTAATACTGTCTATTCTACTCCCCTGCAACCCAGTGTCCTCCTCAGCTATATTCATGTCCCCTTGCGTGAACACCGAAGAGAAATATTGGTTCAATGCTTCACCAATCTCCTCCGGTTCCACACATAACTTCCCTCTGCCATCTATAACTGGCCCTAAACTTGCCCTAACCAACCTTCTGTTCTTGACATACCTATAGAACGCCTTAGGATTCTCTTTAACCCTATCCGCCAAAGTCTTCTCATGTCCCCTTTTAGCCCTTCTAAGCTCGCTCTTCAACTCCCTCTTAGCCAATCTAAAGCTTTCTAGTGCACTACCCGAGTGCTCACGTCTCATCCGAACATAAGCCTCCTTTTTATTTTTAACCAACAAAGAAACTTTTTTGGTGCACCACGGTTCCCTAGCCCTACCAATTCCTCCTTGCCTGACAGGGACATACCTATCACAGACTCGCAGTAGCTGCTCCTTGAAAAAACTCCACATGTCGGACGTTCCCAGTCCCTGTAATCTCCTAGTCCAACCTATGTTTCCTAATTCTCTCCTAATAGCCTCATAATTACCCTTCCCCCAGCTAAAACCAAAATATGCAAACTCCACACAGACAGTGACCCAAGCCGGGAATCGAACTCGGGTCCCTGGCGCTGTGAAGCAGCAGTGCTAACCACTGTGTCAGCGAGCCGCCCACACCCACTGAGCCACTATGCTGCCCACAGTCATGTTATATTCAATGATATTAAAGTTCTGATTCTTCTCCTGTGTTTGGTTGGGTAATAACTAGGCTTTTTCCCAAGGTGGAAATGTCTGCTACGAGAGGACACAGGTTTAAGGTGCTCGGGTGTAGGTACAGGGGAAATGTTAGGGGGAAGTTTTTCACACAGAGGGTGGTGGGCGAGTGGAATCGGCTGCCGTCAGTGGTGGTGGAGGCAAACTCAATAGGGTCTTTTAAGAGACTCCTGGATGAGTACATGGGACTTAATAGGATGGAGGGTTATAGGTAGGCCTAAAAGGTAGGGATATGTTCGGCACAACTTGTGGGGCTGAAGGGCCTGTTTTGTGCTGTAGTTTTCTATGTTTCGATAAGCAAAGTGTCTGCAAACCTCGATGAGTTCACACAAGAGGAGGAGCGTTGACTGAATGAGCATTATGTAATTTCCAGCATTTCATCTGAAGGTTTTAAATGTCCATCACAACGGGAATCCTGCAGTGCGGCACTCCCTCAGCACTGACCCTCTGACAGTGCGGCACTCCCTCAGCACTGACCCTCTGACAGTGCGGCACTCCCTCATACTGACCCTCTGACAGCGCGGCACTCCCTCAGTACTGACCCTCTAACAGTGCGGCGCTCCCTCAGTACTGACTCTCTGACAGTGCAGCACTCGCTCAGCACTGACCTTCTGACAGTGCGGCACTCCCTCAGTACTGACCCTCTGACAGTGCGGCACTCCCTCAGTACTGACGCTCTGACAGTGCGGCACTCCCTCAGCACTGACCCTCTGACAGTGCGGCGCTCCCTCAGTACTGACCCTCTGACAGTGCGGCACTCCCTCAGCACTGACCCTCTGACAGTGCGGCACTCCCTCAGTACTGAGCCTCTGACAGTGCAGCACTGCCTCAGCACTGACCCTCTGACAGTGCGGCACTCCCTCAGTACTGACCCTCTGACAGTGCGGCACTCCCTCAGTACTGACCCTCTAACAGTGCGGCACTCCCTCAGCACTGACACTCTGACAGTGCGGCACTCCCTCAGTACTGACCCTCTGACAGTGCGGCACTCCCTCAGCACTGATCCTCTGACAGTGCAGCACTCCCTCAGTACTGACCCTCTGACAGTGCAGCACTCCCTCAGTACTGACCCTCTGACAGTGCAGCACCCCCTCAGTACTGACCCTCTGACAGTGCAGCACTCCCTCAGTACTGACCCTCTGACAGTGCAGCACTCCCTCACTCCTGACCCTCTGACAGTGCAGCACTCCCTCACTCCTGACCCTCTGACAGTGCAGCACTCCCTCAGTACTGACCCTCTGACAGTGCGGCGCTCCCTCAGTACTGACCCTCCGACAGTGCGGCGCTCCCTCAGTCCTGACCCTCTGACAGTGCAGCACTCCCTCAGTACTGACCCTCTGACAGTGCAGCACTCCCTCAGTACTGACCCTCTGACAGTGCAGCACTCCCTCAGTAGTGACCCTCTGACAGTGCAGCACTCCCTCAGTCCTGACCCTCTGACAGTGCAGCACTCTCTCAGTACTGACCCTCTGACAGTGCGGCACTCCCTCAGTACTGACCCTCTGACAGTGTGGCACTCCCTCAGCACTGACCCTCTGACAGTGCGGCACTCCCTCAGCACTGACCCTCTAACAGTGCGGCACTCCCTCAGCACTGACCCTCTGACAGTGCAGCAGTCCCTCAGCACTGACCCTCTGACAGTGCGGCACTCCCTCAGTACTGACCCTCTGACAGTGCGGCGCTCCCTCAGTACTGACCCTCTGACAGTGCGGTGCTCCCTCAATACTGACCCTCTGACAGTGCGGCACTCCCTCAGTACTGACCCTCTGACAGTGCGGTACACCCTCAGTACTGACCCTCTGACAGTGCGGCACTCCCTCAGTACTGACCCTCTGACAGTGCGGCACTCCCTCAGTACTGACCCTCTGACAGTGCAGCACTCCCTCAGTCCTGACCCTCTGACAGTGCAGCACTCCCTCAGTCCTGACCCTCTGACAGTGCGGCACTCCCTCAGTACTGACCCTCTGACAGTGCGGCACTCCCTCAGCACTGACCCTCTGACAGTGCGGCACTCCCTCAGCACTGACCCTCTGACAGTGCGGCACTCCCTCAGCACTGACCCTCTGACAGTGCGGCACTCCCTCAGCACTGATCCTCTGACAGTGCGGCACTCCCTCAGTACTGACCCTCTGACAGTGCCGCACTACCTCAGCACTGACCCTCTGACAGTGCGGCACTCCCTCAGCACTGACCCTCTGACAGAGCGGCGCTCCCTCAATACTGACCCTCTGACAGTGCGGCACTCCCTCAGTACTGACCCTCTGACAGTGCGGTACACCCTCAGTACTGACCGTCTGACAGTGCGGCACTCCCTCAGTACTGACCCTCTGACAGTGCGGTACACCCTCAGTACTGACCCTCTGACAGTGCGGCGCACCCTCAGTTCTGACCCTCTGACAGTGCGGCACTCCCTCAGCACTGACCCTCTGACAGTGCGGCACTCCCTCAGTACTGAGCCTCTGACAGTGCAGCACTGCCTCAGCACTGACCCTCTGACAGTGCGGCACTCCCTCAGTACTGACCCTCTGACAGTGCGGCACTCCCTCAGTACTGACCCTCTAACAGTGCGGCACTCCCTCAGCACTGACACTCTGACAGTGCGGCACTCCCTCAGTACTGACCCTCTGACAGTGCGGCACTCCCTCAGCACTGATCCTCTGACAGTGCAGCACTCCCTCAGTACTGACCCTCTGACAGTGCAGCACTCCCTCAGTACTGACCCTCTGACAGTGCAGCACCCCCTCAGTACTGACCCTCTGACAGTGCAGCACTCCCTCAGTACTGACCCTCTGACAGTGCAGCACTCCCTCACTCCTGACCCTCTGACAGTGCAGCACTCCCTCACTCCTGACCCTCTGACAGTGCAGCACTCCCTCAGTACTGACCCTCTGACAGTGCGGCGCTCCCTCAGCACTGACCCTCCGACAGTGCGGCGCTCCCTCAGTCCTGACCCTCTGACAGTGCAGCACTCCCTCAGTACTGACCCTCTGACAGTGCAGCACTCCCTCAGTACTGACCCTCTGACAGTGCAGCACTCCCTCAGTAGTGACCCTCTGACAGTGCAGCACTCCCTCAGTACTGACCCTCTGACAGTGCAGCACTCCCTCAGTACTGACCCTCTGACAGTGCAGCACTCCCTCAGTAGTGACCCTCTGACAGTGCAGCACTCCCTCACTCCTGACCCTCTGACAGTGCAGCACTCCCTCAGTACTGACCCTCTGACAGTGCAGCACTCCCTCAGTAGTGACCCTCTGACAGTGCAGCACTCCCTCAGTCCTGACCCTCTGACAGTGCAGCACTCTCTCAGTACTGACCCTCTGACAGTGCGGCACTCCCTCAGTACTGACCCTCTGACAGTGTGGCACTCCCTCAGCACTGACCCTCTGACAGTGCGGCACTCCCTCAGCACTGACCCTCTAACAGTGCGGCACTCCCTCAGCACTGACCCTCTGACAGTGCAGCAGTCCCTCAGCACTGACCCTCTGACAGTGCGGCACTCCCTCAGTACTGACCCTCTGACAGTGCGGCGCTCCCTCAGTACTGACCCTCTGACAGTGCGGTGCTCCCTCAATACTGACCCTCTGACAGTGCGGCACTCCCTCAGTACTGACCCTCTGACAGTGCGGTACACCCTCAGTACTGACCCTCTGACAGTGCGGCACTCCCTCAGTACTGACCCTCTGACAGTGCGGCACTCCCTCAGTACTGACCCTCTGACAGTGCAGCACTCCCTCAGTCCTGACCCTCTGACAGTGCAGCACTCCCTCAGTCCTGACCCTCTGACAGTGCGGCACTCCCTCAGTACTGACCCTCTGACAGTGCGGCACTCCCTCAGCACTGACCCTCTGACAGTGCGGCACTCCCTCAGCACTGACCCTCTGACAGTGCGGCACTCCCTCAGCACTGACCCTCTGACAGTGCGGCACTCCCTCAGCACTGATCCTCTGACAGTGCGGCACTCCCTCAGTACTGACCCTCTGACAGTGCCGCACTACCTCAGCACTGACCCTCTGACAGTGCGGCACTCCCTCAGCACTGACCCTCTGACAGAGCGGCGCTCCCTCAATACTGACCCTCTGACAGTGCGGCACTCCCTCAGTACTGACCCTCTGACAGTGCGGTACACCCTCAGTACTGACCGTCTGACAGTGCGGCACTCCCTCAGTACTGACCCTCTGACAGTGCGGTACACCCTCAGTACTGACCCTCTGACAGTGCGGCGCACCCTCAGTTCTGACCCTCTGACAGTGCGGCACTCTCTCAGCACTGACCCTCTGACAGTGCAGCACTCCCTCAGTCCTGACCCTCTGACAGTGCGGCACTCCCTCAGTACTGACCCTCTGACAGTGCAGCACTCCCTCAGTACTGACCCTCTGACAGTGCAGCACTCCCTCAGTACTGACCCTCTGACAGTGCAGCACCCCCTCAGTACTGACCCTCTGACAGTGCAGCACTCCCTCAGTACTGACCCTCTGACAGTGCAGCACCCCCTCAGTACTGATCCTCTGACAGTGCTGCACTCCCTCAGTACTGACCCTCTGACAGTGCAGCACCCCCTCAGTACTGACCCTCTGACAGTGCAGCACTCCCTCAGTACTGACCCTCTGACAGTGCAGCACTCCCTCAGTACTGACCCTCTGACAGTGCAGCACCCCCTCAGTACTGATCCTCTGACAGTGCAGCACTCCCTCAGTACTGACCCTCTGACAGTGCAGCACCCCCTCAGTACTGACCCTCTGACAGTGCAGCACTCCCTCAGTACTGACCCTCTGACAGTGCAGCACCCCCTCAGTACTGACCCTCTGACAGTGCTGCACTCCCTCAGTACTGACCCTCTGACAGTGCAGCACTCCCTCAGTACTGACCCTCTGACAGTGCAGCACCCCCTCAGTACTGACCCTCTGACAGTGCAGCACTCCCTCAGTACTGACCCTCTGACAGTGCAGCACTCCCTCACTCCTGACCCTCTGACAGTGCAGCACTCCCTAACTCCTGACCCTCTGACAGTGCAGCACTCCCTCAGTACTGACCCTCTGACAGTGCGGCGCTCCCTCAGTACTGACCCTCCGACAGGGCGGCGCTCCCTCAGTCCTGACCCTCTGACAGTGCAGCACTCCCTCAGTACTGACCCTCTGACAGTGCAGCACTCCCTCAGTACTGACCCTCTGACAGTGCAGCACTCCCTCAGTAGTGACCCTCTGACAGTGCAGCACTCCCTCAGCACTGACCCTCTGACAGTGCAGCACTCTCTCAGTACTGACCCTCTGACAGTGCGGCACTCCCTCAGTACTGACCCTCTGACAGTGTGGCACTCCCTCAGCACTGACCCTCTGACAGTGCAGCACTCCCTCAGCACTGACCCTCTAACAGTGCGGCACTCCCTCAGCACTGACCCTCTGACAGTGCAGCAGTCCCTCAGCACTGACCCTCTGACAGTGCGGCACTCCCTCAGTACTGACCCTCTGACAGTGCGGCGCTCCCTCAGTACTGACCCTCTGACAGTGCGGTGCTCCCTCAATACTGACCCTCTGACAGTGCGGCACTCCCTCAGTACTGACCCTCTGACAGTGCGGCACTCCCTCAGTACTGACCCTCTGACAGTGCGCCACTCCCTCAGTACTGACCCTCTGACAGTGCGGTACACCCTCAGTACTGACCCTCTGACAGTGCGGCACTCCCTCAGTACTGACCCTCTGACAGTGCGGCACTCCCTCAGTACTGACCCTCTGACAGTGCAGCACTCCCTCAGTCCTGACCCTCTGACAGTGCAGCACTCCCTCAGTCCTGACCCTCTGACAGTGCGGCACTCCCTCAGTACTGACCCTCTGACAGTGCGGCACTCCCTCAGCACTGACCCTCTGACAGTGCGGCACTCCCTCAGCACTGACCCTCTGACAGTGCGGCACTCCCTCAGCACTGACCCTCTGACAGTGCGGCACTCCCTCAGCACTGATCCTCTGACAGTGCGGCACTCCCTCAGTACTGACCCTCTGACAGTGCCGCACTACCTCAGCACTGACCCTCTGACAGTGCGGCACTCCCTCAGCACTGACCCTCTGACAGAGCGGCGCTCCCTCAATACTAACCCTCTGACAGTGCGGCACTCCCTCAGTACTGACCCTCTGACAGTGCGGTACACCCTCAGTACTGACCCTCTGACAGTGCGGCACACCCTCAGTTCTGACCCTCTGACAGTGCGGCACTCCCTCAGTACTGACCCTCTGACAGTGCAGCACTCCCTCAGTCCTGACCCTCTGACAGTGCGGCACTCCCTCAGTACTGACCCTCTGACAGTGCGGCACTCCCTCAGTACTGACCCTCTGACAGTGCGGCACTCCCTCAGCACTGATCCTCTGACAGTGCGGCACTCCCTCAGCACTGATCCTCTGACAGTGCGGCACTCCCTCAGCACTGACCCTCTGACAGTGCGGCACTCCCTCAGCACTGACCCTCTGACAGTGCGGCACTCCCTCAGTACTGACTCTCTGACAGTGCGGCACTCCCTCAGCACTGACTCTCCGACAGTGTAGCACTCCCTCAGCACTGACCCTCTGACAGTGCAGCACTCCCTCAGCACTGACATTCTGACAGTGCGGCACTCTCTCAGTACTGACCCTCTGACAGTGCTGCACTCCCTCAGCACTGACCCTCTGATAGTGCGGCGCTCCCTCAGTACTGACCCTCTGATGGTGCGGCACTCCCTCAGTACTGACCCTCTGACAGTGCGGCACTCCCTCAGCACTGACCCTCTGACAGTGCAGCACTCCCTCAGTACTGACCCTCTGACAATGCAGCACTCCCTCAGTACTGACCGTCTGACAGTGCGGCACTCCCTCAGTACTGACCCTCTGACAGTGCGGCACTCCCTCAGTACTGACCCTCTGACAGTGCAGCACTCCCTCAGTACTGACCCTCTGACAGTGCAGCCCTCTCTCAGTACTGACCCTCTGACAATGCGGCAGTCCCTCAGTTCTGACCCTCTGACAGTGCAGCACTCTCTCAGTACTGACCCTCTGACAATGCGGCACTCCCTCAGCACTGACCCTCAGACAGTGCAGCACTCCCTCAGCACTGACCCTCTGACAGTGCGGCACTCCCTCAGTACTGACTCCCTGACAGTGCAGCACACCCTCAGTACTGACCCCCTGACAGTTCAGTACTCCCTCAGCACTGACCCTCTGACAGTGCAGCACTCTCTCAGTACTGACGCCCTGACAATGCAGCACTCCCTCAGTACTGACCCTCTGACAGTGCGGCACTCCCTCAGTACTGACCCTCTGACAATGCAGCACTCCCTCAGTACTGACCCTCTGACAGTGCGGCACTCCCTCAGTACTGACCCTCTGACAGTGCAGCACTCCCTCAGTACTGACCCTCTGACAGTGCAGCACTCTCTCAGTACTGACCCTCAGACAATGCGGCACTCCCTCAGTACTGACCCTCTGACAGTGCGGCACTCCCTCAGCACTGACCCTCTGACAGTGCAGCATTCCCTCAGTACTGACCCTCTGACAGTGCAGCACTGCCTCAGCACTGACCCTCTGACAATGCAGCACTCCCTCAGTACTGACCCTCTGACAGTGCGGCACTCCCTCAGTACTGACCCTCTGACAGTGCGGCACTCCCTCAGCACTGACCCTCTGACAGTGCGGCACTCCCTCAGCACTGACCCTCTGACAGTGCGGCACTCCCTCAGTACTGACCCTCTGACAGTGCAGCACTCCCTCAGTACTGACCCTCTGACAGTGCAGCACTCTCTCAGTACTGACCCTCTGACAATGAAGCACTCCCTCAGTACTGACCCTCTGGCAGTGCGGCACTCCCTCAGTACTGACCCTCTGACAGTGCGGCACTCCCTCAGTACTGACCCTCTGACAGTGCAGCACTCCCTCAGTACTGACCCTCTGACAGTGCAGCACTCTCTCAGTACTGACCCTCTGACAATGCGGCACTCCCTCAGTACTGACCCTCTGACAGTGCGGCACTCCCTCAGTACTGACCCTCTGACTGTGCGGCACTCCCTCAGTACTGACCCTCTGACAGTGCGGCACTCCCTCAGTACTGACCCTCTGACAGTGCGGCACTCCCTCAGTACTGACCCTCTGACAGTGCGGCACTCCCTCAGTACCGACCCTCTGACAGTGCGGCACTCCCTCAGCACTGACCCTCTGACAGTGCGGCACTCCCTCAGCAATGACCCTCTGACAGTGCGGTACTCCCTCAGTACTGACCCTCTGACAGTATAGCACTCCCTCAGTACTGACCCTATGGCAGTGCAGCGCTTCCTCAGTACTGACCCTCTGACAGTGCGGCAGTCCCTCAGTACTGACCCTCTGACAGTGCCGCACTCCCTCAGTACTGACCCTCTGACAGTGCGGCACTCCCTCAGTACTGACCCTCTGACAGTGCAGCACTGTCTCAGTACTGACCCTCTGACAGTGCAGCACTCCCTCAGTACTGATCCTATGACAGTGCGGCACTCCCTCAGTACTGACCCTCTGACAGTGCAGCACTCCCTCAGTGCTGACCCTCTGTCATTGCGGCACTCCCTCAGCACTGACCCTCTGACAGTGCAGCACTCCCTCAGTGCTGACCCTCTGTCATTGCGGCACTCCCTCAGTACAGACAGAGAGGGGGGAGGGGGGTTGGGGGCGTGAGGGGGGGAAGAAGAGCGAGAGAGGGACAACAGAGCGAGAGAAAGGGAAAAACAGAGAGAGAGAAAGGGAAAAACAGAGAGAGAGAAAGGGAAAAACAGAGAGAGAGAAAGGGAAAAACAGAGAGAGAGAGAGGGACAGAGAGAGGAGGACACAGAGAGAGAGGAGGCCAGAGAAAGGGACAGAGAGAGAGAGGTGGGCATAGAGAGGGGGACATTCCAGGACTTTAGATACTTCAGGCAAGATAGAGGGGGATGTAAAAGGGGTGGGGGAGTTGCATTACTGGTTAAGGAGAATATCACACCTGGAATGAGGGAGGACATCTCAGAGAGTTCAGGTAGCGAGGCAATATGGATCGAGCTCAGAAACAGGAAGGGTGGAGTCATAATGTTCGGGGCTTATTACAGCCTCCCAACAGCCAGCGGGAGATGGAGGAGCAGATATGCAGACAGATTTTGGAAAGATACAAAAACAACAGAGTTGTTGTGGTGGGTGATTTTAACTTTCCCTATATCGATTGGGACTCACTTACTGCTAGGGGCTTGGATGGGGCAGAATTTGTAAGGAGCACCCAGGAGGATTTCTTGAAACAGCATGTAAATAGCCCAACTCGGGAAGGGGCCGTACTGGACCTGGTATTGGGGAATGAGCCCGGCCAGGTGGTCGATGTTTCAGGAGGGGAGCAGTTCAGGAACAGTGACCACAGTTCAGTAACCTTTGAGGTACTGATGGATAAAGATAAATGTAGTCCTCAAGGTGCTAAATTGGGACCTCTTCAGGGGCACGTGTGACCTGTATAAAAAAGACAGGTGGCACTTGAATCCCAGGGGGACCAATATCCTGGCAGGAAGGTTGGCTAAGGCTACTGGAGAGACTTTAAACTAGAAAGGTTGGGGGGAGGGAATCGAGATGAGGTGACTGAGAGCGAGGAGGTTAGCCCGAAAATAGAGAAGGATTGTAGACAGCGCAAGAGGGAGAATAGACGGGTGATGGAGAAGGGGAGAGCTCAGACCAAAGGTTTGAGATGTGTCTATTTTAATGCCAGGAGTGTAGTGAATAAAGTGGATGAGCTTAGAGTGTGGATCGATGCTTGGGAGTGTGATGTGGCGGCAATTACGGAGACTTGGGGACAGGGACAGGACTGGATACTTCAGGTGCCGGGTTTCAGATGTTTCAGAAAGGACAGAGAGGGAGGCAGAAGAGGGGGGGCGGGAGGGGGGGGTCAGAGTGGCATTGCTGATCAAGGATAGTGTCACAGCTGTAGAGAAGTGGACGCCGTGGAGGGGTTGGCTACGGAGTCTCTGTGGGTGGAAGTTCGGAACGGGAAGGGGTCGATAACTTTGCTGGGTGTTTTCTAAAGGCCGCCCAAAAGTGACAGGGAGGTGGAGGAGCAGATAGGGAAACAGATCCTGGAGAGATGTAGTGATAACAGGGTTGTCGTGAAGGGAGACTTTAATTTCCCAAACATCGATTGGAATGTCCCTAGGGTAAGGGGTTTGGATGGGGAGGAGTTTGTGAGGTGTGTTCAGGAGGGTTTCCTGTCACAGCATGTGAATAAACCTACAAGAGGAGAGGCTGTACTCGATCTGGTACTGGCTAATGAGCCGGGACAGGTGTCGGATCTCTCAGTGGGGGAGCATCTTGGGGATTGTGATCATAACTCTATCTCCTTTACGCTAGCATTGGAAAGAGATAGGATCAGGCAAGCTAGGAAAGTGTTCATCTGGAGGAAGGGGAAATATGAAGCCATCAGGCAGGAGATTAGAGGCGTAAATTGGAAGGAGGTATTCTCGAGGGCAAGTACCGAAGTAAGGTGGCAGATTTTCAAGGAATGTTTGTCTGGAGTTCTGCATGACAACGTTCCGATGAGACAGGGAGGTTTTGGTAGGATACGGGAACCGTGGTGCACGAAAGCTGTGCTGAACCTAGTCAAAAGGAAAAGGAAAGCGTACAATGGGTTCACAGAGCTAGGCGATGATGGGGATCTAGATGAGTATACGGCTTGTAGGAAGGGACTTAAGAAGGAAATTAGGAGAGCCAGAAGGGGTCACGAGAAGGCCTTGGCAGGTAAGATTAAGGAGAACCCTAAGGCGTTCTATAAATATGTGAAGAGTAAAAGGATGAGATGTGAAGGAATAGGACCTATAAAATGTGAAGTTGAGAAAGTCTGTACAGAACCGATTTCCTCCCACAGTCCAAAGATGTGCGGGTTAGGTTGATTGGCCAGGTTAAAAATTGCCCCTTAGAATCCTGAGATGCATAGGTTAGAGGACTTAGCGGGTAAATATGTCGGGGTCGGGCCTGGGTGGGATTGTGGTCGGTGCAGACTCGATGGGCCGAATGGCCTCCTTCTGCACTGTAGGGTTTCTATGATTTCTATGAAATAGCAGAGGTGCTTAATGAATACTTTACCTCGGTATTCACGGTGGAAAAAGACCTGGGTGGTTGTACTACAGGATTGCGGTGGACTGAGAAGATTGAGTTTGTCGACATTAAGAAAGAGGATGTGTAGGAAATTTTGAATAGCATCAAGATAGATAAGTCGTCGGGACCGGAATGGGATGTACCCCAGGTTACTGCGGGAGGTGAGGGAAGAGATTGCAGAGCCTCTGGCGATGATCGTTGCGTCGTCGATGGAGGCGGGAGAGGTTCCGGAGGATTGGAGGATTGCGGATGTGGTTCCTATATTCAAGAAAGGGAATAGGATAGCCCAGGAAATTACTGACCGGTGAGTCTAACCTCAGTGGTTGGTAAGTTGATGGAGAAGATCATGAGGGACAGGATTTATGAACATTTAGAGAAGTTTAGTATGCTCAAAAGTAGTCAGCACGGCTTTGTCAAAGGCAAATCGTGCCTTACGAGCCTGGTGGAGTTCTTTGAAAATGTGACTAAACACATTGACAAAGGAAAAGCAGTAGATGTGGTTTACATGGACTTCAGCAAGGCGTTCATAGAACATAGAACAGTACAGCACAGAACAGGCCCTTCGGCCCACGATGTTGTGCCGAGCTTTATCTGAAACCAAGATCAAGCTATCCCACTCCCTATCATCCTGGTGTGCTCCATGTGCCTATCCAATAACCGCTTAAATGTTCCTAAAGTGTCTGACTCCACTGTCACTGCAGGCAGTCCATTCCACACCCCAACCACTCTCTGCGTAAAGAACCTACCTCTGATATCCTTCCTGTATCTCCCACCACGAACCCTATAGTTATGCCCCCTTGTAATAGCTCCATCCACCCGAGGAAATAGTCTTTGAACGTTCACTCTCTCTATCCCCTTCATCATTTTATAAACCTCTATTAAGTCTCCCCTCAGCCTCCTCCGCTCCAGAGAGAACAGCCCTAGCTCCCTCAACCTTTCCTCATAAGACCTACCCTCCAAACCAGGCAGCATCCTGGTAAATCTCCTCTGCACTCTTTCCAGCGCTTCCACATCCTTCTTATAGTGAGGTGACCAGAACTGCACACAATATTCCAAATGTGGTCTCACCAAGGTCCTGTACAGTTGCAGCATAACCCCACGGCTCTTAAACTCCAACCCCCTGTTAATAAAAGCTAACACACTATAGGCCTTCTTCACAGCTCTATCCACTTGAGTGGCAACCTTTAGAGATCTGTGGATATGGACCCCAAGATCTCTCTGTTCCTCCACAGTCTTCAGAACCCTACCTTTGACCCTGTAATCCACATTTAAATTAGTTGATAAGGTCCCCCATGTAAGACTTCTCGAGAAAGTGAGAGGGCATGGGATCCAAGGGGCTGTTGACTTGTGGATCCAGAACTGGCTTGCCTGCAGAAGGCAGAGAGTGGTTGTAGATGGGTCTTTTTCTGAATGGAGGTCGGTCACCAGTGGAGTGCCCCAGGGATCTGTTCTGGGACCCTTGCTGTTTGTTATTTTCAAAAATGACCTGGATGAGGAAGTGGAGGGATGGGTTGGTAAGTTTGCCGACGACACGAAGGTTGGTGGGGTTGTGGATAGTCTGGAGGGATGTCAGAAGCTGCAGCGTGACATAGGTAGGATGCAAGACTGGGCGGAGAAGTGGCAGATGGACTTCAACCCGGATAAATGTGTAGTGGTACATTTTGGCAGGTCAAATGGGATGAAGGAGTATAATATCAAGAGTAAGACTCTTAGCAGTGTAGGGGATCAGAAGGACCTTGGGGTCCGGGTCCATAGGACTCTTAAATCGGCCTCGCAGGTAGAGGAGGTGACTAAGAAGGCATATGGTGTGCTGGCCTTCATCAATCGAGGGATTGAGTTTAGGAGTCGGGAGATAATGATGCAGCTATATAAGACCCTCGTCAGACCCCACTTGGAGTACTGTGCTCAGTTCTAGTCACCTCATTACAGGAAGGATGTGGAAATTATTGAAAGGGTGCAGAGAAGATTTACAAGGATGTTGCCTGGATTGGTTGGCATGCCTTATGAGGATAGGTTGAGGGAGCTCGGTCTTTTCTCCTTGGAGAGACGAAGGATGAGAGGTGACCTGATAGAGGTGTACAAGATGTTGAGAGGTATAGATTGGGTGGATTCTCAGAAGCTTTTTCCCAGGGCTGAAATGGCTGCTACGAGAGGACACAGGTTTAAGGTGCTGGGGAGTAGGTACAGAGGAGATGTCAGGGGTAAGTTTTTCACTCAGAGGGAGGTGGGTGAGTGGAATCGGCTGCCATCAGTGGTAGTGGAGGCAAACTCGATAGGGTCTTTTACGAGACTTCTGGATGAGTACATGGGACTTAATAGGATTGAGGGTTATAGGGAAGCCTATATTTACGCCTAGATAGGTAGGGACATGACCGGCGCAACTTGCGGGCTTGTTTGTGCTGTAGTTTTTCTATGTTCTATGTAAATTGGGGGAATGCGAATTACACCAATATTAGGCACGAACTGAAGAATGTAGATTGGGGGCAGATGTTTGAGGGCAAATCAACATCTGGCATGTGAGAGGCTTTCAAGTGTAAGTTGATAGGGATTCAGGACCGGCACATTCCTGTAAGGATGAAGGATAAGTATGGCAAGTTTTGGGAACCTTGGATAACGAGAGATATTGTGAGCCTAGTCAAAGAGAAAAAGGAAGCATTTGTCAAAGCTAGGAGGCTGGGAACACACGAAGCAAGTGTGGAATACAAGGAAAGGAGAAAGAAACTTAAGCAAGGAGTAAGAAGGGCTAAAAGGGGTCATGAAAAAGCATCGGCCAGCAGGATTAAGGAAAATCCCAAGGCTTTTTACACATATATAAAGAGCAAGAGGGTAGCCAGGGAGAGGGTTGGCCCACTCAAGGACAAGGGAGGGAATCTATGTGTGGAGCCAGAGGAAATGGGCGAGGTATTAAATGAGTACTTTGCGTCAGTATTCACCAAAGAGAAGGACTTGGTGGATGATGAGTCTGGGAAAGGATGTGTAGATAGCTTGAGTCAGATTGAGACCTGGTATTGGGGAATGAGCCCAGCCAGGTGATCAAAGTTTCAGTCGGAGAGCATTTCGGGAACAGTAATCATAATTCCATAAATTTTAAGATGCTTGTGAATTAGGTCAAGAGTGGTTCTCGGGCGAAGGTGTTAAATTGGGGGAAGACGAACGACATCAACATTCGGCAGGATCTGGAGAGTGTAGATTGGGGGAGGCTGTTTGAGGTTAAATCAACATCCGACATGTGGGAGTCTTTCAAATGTCAATTGATTGGAATTCAGGACCGGCATGTACCTGTGAGGGTGAAGGATAAGCGTGGCAAGCATCGGGAACCCTGGATAACGAGGGATATTATGAGCCTTGTCATAAAGAAAAAGGAAGCATTCATAAGGTCTAAAAGACTGAGGACAGATGAAGCCCTTGAAAAATATAAAGAACGTAGAAAGGAACTGAAGGAAGGAGTTCGGAGGGTTAAAAGGGGTCATGAAAAGTCCTTGGCAAACAGAATTAAGGAAAATCCTAAGGCTTTTTATACGTATGTAAAGAGCAAGAGGGCAGCCAGAGAAAGGGTTGGTCCACTCAAGGCTAGTGAAGGGAATCTATGCATGGAAACAGAGGAAATGGGCGATATACGAAATGAATACTTTGCCTCTGTATTCACCAAAGAGAGGGACTTGATGGATGGGGAGCCTAGGGTAGGGTATGTCGATGTTCTGGGTCATGGTGATATCAAAAAGGAGGAGGTATTTTACCAGAATGATATGGAGGCTTTGGAGAGGGTACAGAAAAGATTTACCAGGATGTTGCCTGGTATGGAGGACATTAGCTATGAGGAGAGGTTGGAGAAACTTGGTTTATTCTCACTGGAACGACGGAGGCTGAGGGGCGACCTGATAGAAGTCTACAAGATTATGAGGGGCATGGACAGAGTGGATAGTCAGAAGCTTTTTTCTCGGGTGGAAGAGTCAATTACTTGGGGGCATAAGTTTAAGATGCAAGGGGCAAGGTTTAAAGGAGATGTATGAAACATGATTTTTTACGCAGAGGGTGGTGAGTGTCTGGAACTCGCTGCCGGGAGAAGTAGTGGAAGCAGATACGATAGTGACTTTCAAGGGGCGTCTGGACAAATATACAAATAGGAGGGGGATGGAGGGATATGGTCCCCGGAAGGGTAGGGGGTTTTAGTTCAGTCGGGCAGCTTGGTCAGTGCAGGCTTGGAGGGCCAAAGGGCTTGTTCCTGTGCTGTAATTTCCTTAGTTCTTTGTGTTGGGCGTCTTAAAAAGCATTAAAGTAGATAAGTCCCCAGGGTCTGTTGGGATCTACCCCAGAATACTGAGGGAGGCAAGGGCGGAAATCTTGGCATCCTCATTGGCTACAGGTGAAGTTCCAGAGGACTGGAGGATAGTCAATGTTGTTACATTGTTTATGAAGGGCAGCAGGGAAAATCCAGGAAATTACAGGTCAGTGATCCTTACGTCAGTAGTAAGGAAGTTATTGGAAAAGATTCTTCAGGACAGGATTTACTCACATTTGGAAAGAAATTGACTTATTAGTGATAGACAGCATGGCTTTATGAAGGTGAGTTCGTGCCTCACTAACTTAGAAGAAACCCATAGAAACCCTACAGTGCGGAAGGAGGCCATTCGGCCCATCGGGTCTGCACCGACCACACTCCCTCCCAGGACCGACCCCCACATATTTACCCGCTAATCCCTCTAACCTATGCATCCCAGGACTCTAAGGGGCAATTTTTTACCTGGCCAATCAACCTAACCCGCACATCTTTGGACTGTGGGAGGAAACCGGAGCACCCGGAGGAAACCCACCCAGACACGAGGAGAATGTGCAAACTCCACACAGACAGTGACCCAAGCCGGGAATCGAACCCAGGTCCCTGGAGCTGTGAAGCAGCAGTGCTAACCACTGTGCTACCGTGCCGCCCTCGTGTTTTTCAAGGAATTGACAAAGATAATGCTGCAACTGTACAAAACTCTGGTGCGGCCGCATTTGGAGTATTGCGTACAGTTCTGGTCGCCGTATTATAGGAAAGATGTGGAAGTGGTGGAAAGGGTGCAGAGGAGATTTACCAGGATGTTGCCTGGTATGGTGGGAAAATCGTATGAGGAAAGGCTGAGGGGCTTGAGGTTGTTTTCGTTAGAGAGAAGAAGGTTAAGAGGTGACTTAGTAGAGGCATACAAGATGATCAGAGAATTAGATAGGGTGGATAGTGAGAGCCTTTTTCCTCGGATGGTGATGGCTAGCACGAGGGGATATAGCTTTAAATTGAGGGGTGAGAGATGTAGGACAGGGGGAGTAGCGATATTAGTTAAGGAGCATATTACCGCGGTGCAGAGGGTAGACAACTTAGAGGGGTCATGTACTGAGTCGCTGTGGCTGGAACTCAGAAACAGGAAGGCTGCAGTCACTATGCTGGGGGTGTACTACAGACCACCCAACAGCCCACGGGAAGTGGAGGAAAGGATATGTCAGGAGATTCTGGATAGGTGCAGAAAAAATAGGGTTGTTGTAGTGGGGGACTTTAATTTCCCTGGCACAGACTGGAAAGTGCTTAGAGCTGGGGGTCCGGACGGGGAGGAATTTGTAAAATGCGTACTGGAAGGTTCTTTGGAACAGTATGTAGATAGCCCGACGAGAGAGGGGGCTATACTGGACCTAGTTCTGGGAAATGAGCCCGGTCAGGTCGTCAAAGTTTCGGTAGGGGAACATGTGGCAAATAGTGACCACAACTCTGTTAACTTTAGGATAGTAATGGACAAGGATGAGTGCTGTCCTATGGGCAGGGTGCTAAATTGGGGGAAGGCTAACTTTAGCCGGATTAGGCAGGAATTGGTGGATGTTGATTGGGAGAGGATGTTCGAGGGTAAGTCCGCGTCTGGCATGTGGGAGTCTTTTAAGGAACTATTGATAAGGCTGCAGGATAAACATGTGCCTGTAAAAAGGAAAGATAGGAAAGGTAGGATTCGAGAGCCGTGGATAACCAGGGAAATTGAGGATCTGATTAAAATGAAAAGGGAGGCGTACGTTAAGTCCAGGCAACTGAAAACAGATGGAGCTCTGGAGGAATACAGAGAGAGTAGGAAAGAACTCAAACGGGGAGTTAGAAGGGCAAAAAGAGGTCACGAGATGTTCTTGGCAGGCAGGATTAAGGAGAATCCTAAGGCATTCTATTCATACGTTAGGAACAAAAGAGTTGTCAGGGAGAAAATCGGACCTCTCAGGGACAAAGGAGGGGAATTATGCTTAGAACCCAAGGGAATAGGGGAGATCCTAAATGAATACTTTGCATCGGTATTCACGAAGGAGAGGGGCGTGTTAACCGGGAGTGTCTCGGAGGGAGGTGTTGACCCGTTAGAGAAAATCTCCATTACAAGAGAGGAAGTGTTAGGTTTTTTAGGGAACATTAAAACTGACAAAGCCCCAGGGCCTGATGGCATCTATCCTCGACTGCTCAGGGAGACGACAGATGAAATTGCTGGGCCTCTGACGGAAATCTTTGTCGCTTCTTTGGACACGGGTG